>NC_088915.1:26817878-27120909 GCF_963576675.1 Euphorbia lathyris
GCCTTACTTCGCCGATGATGTCAATGCCCCAAGCAGCGAATGGCCAAATAGGTGCTAGCACATGTAGTTCCATGGCCGGAAGATGACTGCAATCGCCGTGGATTTGACAATCATGGCATTCCTTTGCATACTCGTTACAATCTTTTTCCATGGTGAGCCAATAGAAGCCTTGTCTGATAATTTTCTTAGCTAGTACTGCTCCTCCCATATGGGCTCCACAAATTCCCGAATGTACTGATTCCATCGCCTCGCGGGCTTCCCCCGTATCCAAGCATCTGAGTTGTAATCCATCAACGTGCCTTTTGTAAAGCAAGTCGTTGTGGATGACGAACCGACGAGCTAGCCTTCTAATCACAGCTTGATCCCTAGGTTCTGACTCTGCCGGATATGTCCCATCTTTCATGAAGTTCACGATATCGAAATACCATGGTTTTTCATCTGTCCCTAACAGCATTACGTCCTCGTAACATGGTTTGTGAGATCTTCTCAATACCAACGGCTTCGAAGCAAGGTTCCGGGGGTTGTCCCAAACTGACACCAAAGTAGCCAAGGCATCCGCCGCCTGGTTCTGTGCTCGAGGAATATGATAGAAACGACATTCCTTGAATCTTTGTGCCAACCCTTCTAGCTGATCTAGATATGGACGTAGCCTTTCTTCTCTCACTTCCCAGTTTCCTTGTGCCTGTTCGATGATCAACTTGGAGTCACCCCAAATTTCGACATATGATGCTCCCAGTGTCGCTAATGACTCTAAACCATAAATGCACGCTTCATATTCGGCCATATTATTAGTGAGAGGGAAGGATAACTTCTTGGCCATCGGGATCCTTTCTCCTTCCGGTGAGGTAAGTAGTACTCCTACTCCGGCTCCATTCGAATTAACTGCTCCGTCGAAGAACATTTTCCACGGTATAACTTCGATTGCGTTCAAGTGCTCATCGGGGAAGTCATAGCTTACTTCTTCCTCTTCTGCATTCAGGGGTTGGTTAGCCAGAAACTCTGCCACGGCCCTTCCTTTGATAACCTTCTTCGTCACATATTCAATGTCAAACTCAGATAAAAGCAACAACCATCCGGCTAACTTCCCCGTCAAGGATGGAGTTCGGTATAGATACTTCACGGGGTCCATCCGAGAAATAATGATCACTTTATACGATTGGAAATAGTGCCGCAGTTTCTTTGTCAACCACACCACTGCCACACATGTCTTTTCGATCATGTTGTACTTGAGCTCGTACTCCAGGAACTTCTTACTTAAATAATACACCGCGTGCTCCACACCGGTGTCTCCCTCTTGAGCCAACATTGCCCCAATAGATCGCTCCTCAATCGCTACATAGAGGAGAAGCGGCTTTCCTAGTTTAGGCGGTCTCAGCACTGGCGGATTAGACAAATAGCTCCGGACGCTCTCCAAAGCTTGCTGACACTTATCATTCCAAACAGCGGGTTGGTCTTTCCTTAGCAACATAAAGATTGGCTCGCAGATTGCGGTGAGTCTTGCTATGAACCGACTGATATACTGAACCTGCCCCAGAAACCCTCTCACTTCCTTCTCATTTCTCGGCGCCGGCATCTCTTGTATAGCCTTTACTTTATCAGGATCTACCTCGATTCCCTTATTTCCGATTACATAGCCTAAGATTTTCCCTGACGAAACGCCGAAAAAGCACTTCTTCGGGTTTAACCTTAGCTTGAATTCTGCAATTCGGGCCAAAAACTTCTCGAGCGCGGCAAAATGCCCTTCTCTTGTCTCTGATTTGACCATCATATCATCCACGTAGACTGCTACCTCCTTGTGTATCATATCATGGAACAGTGATGTGGCCATTCTCTGGTAAGTTGCCCCGGCGTTTTTCAAACCAAACGGCATTACCCTGTAACAGTATGTCCCCCACTCAGTTGTGAACGAGGTTTTTGCTTTGTGCTTTTCGGCCATCTGACCTTGCATGTAGCCCATGAAACCATCCACATTCGTGTGTAAGACGCTTGACGCTGCACTGTCGATCAATATGTCAATATGAGGCAATGCAAACTCATCCTTGGGGCATGCCTTGTTAAGATCTCTGTAATCGACGCACATCCTCACTTTGCCGTCCTTTTTCGCAATTGGCACCACATTTGCGACCCAAGGGGGATAGTCGATCACTTCGATGAATCCTGCTTCTAACTGCTTCTTCACCTCCTCTCTGATCTTATCTGCCCATTCGGGTCTCATACGTTGGAGCTTCTGCTTTACGGGCCTCGCCTCGGGATATGTTGGAATACGGTGAGTTACGATTGATTGATCAATTCCAGGCATGTCTTCGTATGTCCAAGCGAATACAATTTCGTATTTTTTAATTATTCTCTCAAATTTTTTTCTCTCTTCAATAGTTAATTCTTGAGCAATTTGTATAAGTTTAGGATTTTCATCCGTACCAAGATTGAAAGTTGACATTTCTATCGTATTGATTTCAAATGTAGGCATGTTATATGAATGAGAATGCATGGAATGATCATGATCGACATCAAGCAAGTAGAATTCATTTCATTGATAGCATGGGTGATTACATCATCTGATTCAAACAAAGCAGTAATACAATTTTCATCATCAGAGTTCTCGGGCTCCTCATGAACCTTGGAGGTACTGGGCTCGTCCACCGCTCCCGCAGTCGCTTCGATGGTGATGACCTGCTCCTCGGCATTTAAATCCAGCATCATGATCTCCTCGACAAAGCAGCTCGCCTTTCCTTTGCCCCAGTCGGCAACATCATTGAAGATTTCGAACCCTGGCAGAATCTTCCCTTCCGTGCTAGTCCATGCCTCGGGGGTTCCTGAATATGCCTTCCCATGCCCCTCGCTCACAAAATACTTCCTCAAGCCTACTTTTCCTTCAGTACTCGCATTGGACGGACTCCCCGGCTCATATCCCAAACCTCTCCGGGTTTTCTGACTCTTAAAGTCCGGAAACTCTGGCAGCCCCTGATGGTATGCTCCTAAACCCATTCCCGGAATGAAACTTCCCTTCATCATTTTCACCACATCAGTGGTCATGCTCGACTCGTAAATCCCTGAGACTTGGAATCCGGAGAAAAGTTGAGGCTCAATTCCCAGTGCTGCCACCGAGCTCAATTTCTCAGCTCTAATTGTTACTATCTCCTCCCCGAAGGGGAACTTAATCATTTGGTGGAGCATGGAGGGCACACCTCCTAACTTATGGAACCAAGGGCGTCCCAACAGCACAGCAAAAGTTACCGGGATATCCAACACCGTGAACTCAGTTTCTTCCTCGTGCGGCCCCACTTTCAACTTGGCCTTGAAGACTCCTTCAATGTGCCTACGGCTGTCATCATATGCTCTAATCACAGTTTCAGAGGCTGTCAGGTCTCCTTTCTCCACTCCCAACTTCGACAAGAGTTTCAACGGACAAACATTAATGGTCGATCCATCATCGACCATCACACAGCTAGTCTTCTTCCCGTTAATTTCCGCTCGGATATACAATGGCTTATTATGAGCCTTCCCCTCTTCTGGGAGATCCTCGTCAGTAAATGTGATCTCAGTCTTCTTTCGGGCCATAATTGCCCCTACTAGCGCTGCCGGCTCAGTATCGGTGGAAATAACCAAATTCTGCAACTCCTTCATCAGGTTCTCACGATGGTACTTAGAATGGCATAAAACTTCCCAGACCGTAGACTTAGCTTGCGTCTTCTTCAACTGTTCAAGAACTTGGTCATCGGGCTTAGGAGCCGACCCTTCTCCAATCTCAGTCTCTACCATTGGTGCCTTTCCCTCGGCCACACGACCTGATCTCGTCATTACCGCAATTTCCGGCTCATCATCCGATTCGTCCCAAATGTTAATAGGAACCCTTCGATTGGCATCCTCCTCGTCCGAGGAACTCGCCCAAATGTCTACGACCATTAAATCCATGACGTGAGGAACACTCGGATTCAGGAAAAAGGGATTCGCTGATCCGTACAAAGCCCAACCTATCAACTCATCATAGTCACGGAGGGACACCCGACTCATCCTCCTTGCGGCCAACGGAATAGCACCTCGTTGTATGCACATAAGCTGCACCTTATCGCTCATTGTCTCATTACACTGCTCATAACGGTGCCTCCACCTTCTAGCATAATCCACAAAATGTTCCTCGAGGAATTGCCTAATCCTGTCCAGATCATCCAGGGATCCCGTCCATGGAATGTACATTTCATATCTTGCCACAAAGGCATTTCGGAGCAGTATCCAATGACCCATCTCCTCCTCTAATAGACCCTGATGCCACAATAAGGCTTCACCCATCAAGGTTTCTGGAAAATGTTCATGCAACTCACACTGCGGAAATCCGGCGTCATACATATGATTGCGAAATATCCTCGTATGCTCCACAGGATCTTGGTATCCACCATACCTAGGCATTGCTAACACCGCATCAGGTGTTTGGTAAGACGGGGAGTCAGGGGTTTGCTCTGCCAGCATCCATACTGTATACTCCTTGATAAATCTTTTCATCATTGCCGCCCAATCGGTCTTAACATACATCGGAAGTGACATATACCACATCAATGGTTCACCCATCAACGAATTACAAAACAAGCTAGTGATCTCTTCCTCTTTAAAATCCAAGGCTGCCATAGCCGACAAGTAAAAGTGAAGGTGCTCCATAGGGTCCTTATTGTCGTTATACTTGCTAACCCTCGGTAGCGGACGCTTGATAGGTCCAATCTGCATTGCGAAGCGCTCTGCGGCCCTGTCCTCGGCTCTTTGGTACTTTTCTAAGAATAAATCTGATAATTGATCCCAATCATGCTTGCAAGAGTCGGGTAATGAGTGGAACCATTCCAAAGGCTTGCCTACCAGCGAATGATGAAACCACTGAGCAATCTCATCTACTCCGAAGGATTCAATAAACATGTTGTGCATATATCCATGCAAGTGCACCTCGGGATCCCTTCCTCCACTAAACAAACCCAAATTTGGCACGATAGTCCGAGACGACCCCTCTCCGGTCTCTTAGGCACTATCCTCGTCATATGGTGCTCCACCATCTGATCCTTCCTCCATTGGTTCGTCCGCTTGTTCCTCACCCAAGAAGGACACATACAAACCATTTCCCACATTGCTTCTTTCGACGGAGTCCAACAACTCCTCTACATCTTCCTCAAAAGATTCCATCACCACAGTTTCCGTCAAACTAGCTCCGATCACGCTCACCCTATGATTAGGAAATGGATTGCGCCTAACGAAAGGGTTTGCTGATGAAGGATCAACTATCTTCTTCTCCTCAATCAAATCTTGGATTTCGTGTTTCAGCCTCTCGCAATTCTCAATCGTATGTCCATAACTGATGTGGAACTCACAATACCCTCTAGCCTGAATCTGCGGAGTAGGTTGAGCTTTGTTATACGGGGTAAGGGCTTTCAACAATCCCTTCTTCTGCAGACGCTCGAAAACTTTAGCATAGGTTTGATCAAACTTGGCGAACCGCCTCTTTTCAATAGCATTAAGATCAACCACTTTCACTGCTGCGGATTCTGTACTCGCGCTAGGCCCTCCGGCACCATATCCAGACTTCGTCCACTTGGTATAAGCTTTCTTCGGCTCTCCATCGCCTTCAACAGTCAAGGCACAACTATACATCTGATTGAAATCCGTGAACGGCATATATCTCAACTCATTCTTAATATACGGCAACGTATTACCAATCACCATTCGATCTGATCTTGCTCAAGCAGCTTCTGTTTCATGACCGCGGCCTTAGCCCTCCATCTTTTCACGAAATCTGAAAGGGATTCCCCAGCCTGCTGCTTAGTGCTCTCTAACTCTTTCAAAGTGACTTCCAACATGGTGTTAAAACTATACTGAGCGATGAATGACTTCGCTAACTCCTTCCAATCCTTCTTTGTCACCATTGGCAGTGCATGGAACCACGTGAGGGCAGCCCCCTCCAGGTAGGTGTTAAACAGCCCCAAGACTTGATCCTCAGTCAGGATCGTGTGCTTCATCACTGCAACATACTGATTCATGTGAGCGGTGGGATCTCCAGTTCCATCGAACTTTTTCATGTCAGGGAGCCGGAATTTCAGAGGCAACGCTGTTGCCGACAAACAGTTCTTCAGGTTATAGAAATCCTGACTTCCGGAGCTTCCTCCGTGCAAGTCTTGCACTTCCTGTGTGATATGTTGCTTCCACTCCTCTTCCTTCGCTTTCTCCTTCTCTAACTGTTTTCGGACATAATCCTGATAATCCTCCTCATTCCCAAAGCGAGGGCCATCGTTCATCTCGTTCTCAGCATGCTTACTACCACTCTTATTGTCCTTCAGTGCTAACTCAGCTAGCTGGGCCAAGATCGCGGCCAGCTGGTCGTTGATATTATTCACAGAATTCTCCAATTCAGCCACCTTCTCGTCGGTTGCAGACATACTGACGGAAGACTGAGTATACCCAGATGAAGGTGATTCAGAAGCCACAACTACTGATTCAGAACTGTCTACTCGCAACTAATCAAACTGTCTGACAAGCCGATTACTCTCGCGAAACCACAACCGCTTAATGATGACGTCTGCGCGAACAGTATCCATTAGTATGTATGCATGATTTTATATGCATGATTCGTGGTGTGTGCGTTTATTTATTTACGATTATAAGATAAGAAGAACAAACGTTAGTTCTAATTACACGTATCACAACATCTCTCTTCCACCCTTATTCCTCCACACACTCGTTGGTCCAGGTCTCTTCCCTAGGATTTTGGTTTGGGGCTCACATTGCGGTCCAGGGGACGTGTGATGCCGTCGATTATTGCGGGAAAGTAAATCATCCATCAGACAATACAATTCGTTTTGACGTATCAACATTCAGTGACTAAGAAATCGACCAAGTTGGATTGTCTTTTCGGAATAACTCGTCTTTTGTCCTTTCGCGAGACGCATTAATTCGGGTTTTGACTCCCTTTGAGCGCATCTCAGTTTTTTTAGATGTGGTTCGAGTTATTCTTCTAGTTCAATCGTTCGTTATTGTCGATGACTCGTTCCCTTTTGTTCGCGTGGGTTCGTGTCTCGATTTTGGATTACAGCGGGATCTTTTGGATCTATCGAGAGACGTAACCACATGTTTATTTAGTGATGGAATCACTTTTGGATTTTATTTTAGGGAACGGACTCATCGCGTAACACGTTTGTTCTTAGCGTCGAGGATCCGTTTGCTCATTTTAACTACGTGAAAAAGATGGCGAGTCTTATTTTGAGCGCACGGTAACCTTTCGGCTAGCAACCGTTCGTTGTTCTTCCCAATCCACGGGATATATCATCTTAGTGTGGTTATAGAAAATCAACGTTTTGTTGAATCGCATGCTTATTCAAAGCGAGGACATCACTGTTCTCTTTCCTTTAGGCACGATTTAAGCAAACACGTACATCGGGCCATATTTCTTGCAGTTTTAGTAACGGTCGAAATGATCGAGTCGTTAGTCAAAATCCGCAGTCTCGTCCATATGGCGCAATTATATGGTTTGGCTTAATTCGGCTTTGAGATTTTAAACGGGGTATACACTCGTCCGAGGCACGTATTCAACGACATTGGTTTATTTTCTTTAACTACTCTCGGTATTGATATATATCGTAGATTCGGAATGATTTTGGTTGTTTAGTTCATTTTTCTCTTCTTTATTTTCTTAGTCATCTGTACGGACACATCCATTTCTCTTAAGAACGACACGAGGCATAACGTAAAAGCTCGTCTTTCATTCGGAAGGGACGGGCTACTTGTGCGAAACTTTTCGCGTTATGACAGGGTCGTTCAGGACAGAAATGTTCTTCGTTTTCGTTTCGTCTTGATCTCGTTTTATCCCAATTTATTTAAAGAATGTGAATAACGGCTATTGTTAATATAGTCTTTTGTATCGAAATGTAATTATCCTTAACACCGAACCGATTCATACTAATACGTGCTCACGTCATAACGCATTTCCTGAACACGTGCCTTCGTCGGGACATCGAAAGGGACAAGGCGGGTCGCACATGTTCATTCATATGAGATGACTAAGTCGTCTTTAGTTCAAATCGTTTCGATGTTTTTTAGGGTAATTAGTATGTGGATTCATAAGTATATATTAACACATCGTCCCATTTTCTTTACATACTTTAGGATTAGATACGTATCATGGCGGTTTGAAAACACGAACTGATTCATTTATCACATCAAAAATAGTAACGGGTAATCCTATGGAAACTTCTAAGGCTACTATATGCTGACACGGCTGACCGCGGGACCTCACAGGACCGCACAGATTCGCCCCTAACGAATGGATGGGGACCCTCTGGCGCCTTACTGTAAGGGGGAACTTACCCTAGCCTCTTTCGAGCGACGAATGGACTCTCGCTAGAGGTTTCGCGGAAATTACCCAAAGGGTTTGCAATAATGCACATGAATGCATACGAAAAGAAGTAAAACGATCCGTCCCCGTTAAGGGCTTAATACACGCCTTTCGGAATCAAATTTCTCGCTTCCCCAGCAGAGTCGCCACTTGTTAGACGAGGTGCCGCGGCCTAATCTCCCGGGTGGACCGGGGGGTGGACAACCTCATGGCGAAGTAAGCGGTGATTGGCGCCGAAAGCAACCAATCGTGGAATCAAGCTGCTCGGCAGGACCGGAGCTCGGAGATATGGAAGAGTCGCCACCCACGAATGGGAAAATGAACACCGATCCCTTGCGGGAGACCGGTGTGGGTTCGGGAAACTTAGGTACGAGCCGAGAAGGCTAGCTCCTTTCCGGAGAAAGGCTACTAGGCACCCCGACATCGCCCGGTCATGAACCACCGGCCTCCTACTCAGCATGTTAGGCGATAACGGACTAATCGTATACTTCTTTAAGTTTAAAATTCATTTGAAACCCTTTTCTTTCTCTTTTTAGAAACCGTTTTGAGCATATATTATTGAAAAGCCACATCAGTAAAGAATCACCCATTTATGTTCATTCATACACAGAGAGGGGGAAGGAAGAAGTGATTTATTTACAACCGTATTTAAACGTTATGTTATGTGTTGATTCTACACTAACTCATTCCCCAAAACGGATTTATTTACATGGTTCGCACCTTAATCGTCGTTGGAACGATTTAGGTGCGTTTTAAAACCCCGTTTGATGAAGTTTACCCGAATCGCCGTTGGAACGACTCGAGTATTTGAAAACGTTAAGGTAAAAGCCTTTTAATAAGAAAACGTGGTTAAACATACAAGTCAATTTTATTTTGTACAAATCCTTTAAGGAAACGACTCAAAGTCTCTATTATTCATGAAGAAAATGATTTTAATTACAATGATCCTTTAATCCGCCTTTGGAACGGATTAAGGTTTTTAAAACGTGGTGCTTTGAAGACGATTTGAAATATAAACAAAAATGACTCTATTTATCTACATTAGAAATCTTAAGAAAATTCATTAGCTTAAATAATTTAATTGAAAACTCTCTTTTTTGTGATTTACTTTCCCCACTTATTTAATGGACCCTCTAACTATTATAATTACAATAAATTAGCATTTACACTCAAATGAAGCCCTTTTGAAACATGGGCCCATGAATGGGCCAAAAGAATAAAGAAAATGGTTTTAGACCATATATATATATGTATACATTTAAATCAAAAAGGAAGATAAGAAAATAAGATTTTAACCAAAAATCACTATATGTATATGAAGATAATAAACACAATATACCTTATACTTTGAAATGTGAAAATAATGAGTAAATCCTATAACTAAGAAAGTAATACTTATCTAAAAATAATTTAATTCAATAATCACTAAAATAACCCAAATATTCCAAAAAACTATACATATATATGCATAATTAATATAGTTTAAATATCAAAAATACCATATGCTAATGTCTATTCATTATTTCTCAAAATATCAAGTAACTAATATTTAAATATAACCTAAGTTAATAAAAAAAGGAAATACATATATATATATATATATATATTTATACTTATATTACAAAATAGAATAAAAAGAGATATACAAATATTCTAAAATAAATATATATACTAAAGTTCTAAAATAAGTTGAAAAACATGTATCACATAATTATATGTATATATACTAAGGATTAAAAGTCTAAAAGTTAAGAAAAGGGGACCGAAATGGCATTTTTTACATTTTGGCAGATTTACCGACGGAAAATCCGTCGGTAAACAGCATTTAGTGACAGAATTGACAAATTACAGCAGCACTCCAATATTTTCCAGATTTATTCAAAAGCTTTAAATTAAATCTAATTCAATCGTTTTGGACTTCCGAACTACCAAAAATGGATCATAGTCGAAAACGGAAGTTCCTAAAACAATGTTTTTATTTTAAAACGTTATTTGGAAATATATTTTAAATTAAAAAACTTATAATTACAACGTTTTCGACACCCGAACTACCTTTTTATCGGATCACGGTTCGTATTGGGATATCAAAACGAGGTTTTTATTTTAAAACAAAACCGAATTTTATTTAACACGAAACGAAAATTAAATAAATACACTAATTAAATAAAATGTGACAAAATAAATAAATGACTAAATGAATAAAAACTATAGCATAAAAAAATAAATAGAAGGAGAGAATAAATTAAATAAAATAAAGAGTCTAGTCCTCGGATAATACCTTTAATTCGGTATCTGACAGTCGAAGCCGATTGATTCCACGAACCGCGAGCTCCCGTTTTTAATGAAAATTTAGTAAAAATTGAACCTAGGAAATTTGGAATTTTTGAGAAAAAAAAATATTTTGCTCAAAAAAAAAATTTACTCTCTCTCTAAAAATGTTTAGAGTGAGAAAGTTTATCCAAAAATCCCTCCAAAAAGCCCCCCTTTCACCTTGGGATCCGTGCCTTTTATAGGCCCACGGATCCCGGAACAATGGGCGACGCCCAAAAAAATTTGGGCGTCGCCCATTGTGGTTGGGCGGTCGCCCAACCAAGCGTTGGGCTACCGCCCAACCTTGTTGGGCGGCCGCCCAACCATGTTGGGCGATCGCCCAACGGCGTTGGGCGATCGCCCAACGGCGTTGGGCGAGCGCCCAACGCGAGGTTGGGCGCCCGCGCCCAATCCTCGTCGGGCGTTCGCCCGACGTATTGGGCGTTCGCCCGACGTGATTGGACGCCCGCCCGACGACCCTCGGGGCGTGCCCTGCGCCGTCGGACGCGTGCACTCCGTGGCCGCCGAGCACGCGTTCCGCGCTGCCAGACGCTCGCACGTCGCGGCCGCCGAACGCGCGCCCCGTGCTGCCAGGCACGTGCGCCCAACGGCCCACGAGGGCGCGCACCGCCAGCGGTCCCAGGCATCGCTCGGACATCGAGAGCGTGCCACTCGCGGTGCGTCCGACGGACGCCGCGCGCACGTCTCGAGTCGTCGAGCGGGCGTTCGACCATCGTCGTCCGCGTGCGGGATGCCGTTGCGCGCCCGCGCCGTGCCGTTAATTTTCCTCCGCTTATTATTCTTTATATATTTTTCAAAACTTCCGGAATCAATCGCTTCGACCGTCTCGTTTCAGGTTTTCGTCATAGGTCCTCCGACTCGGTGTCTACACTATCTTTGGTATTTAAAATGAAACATCTACAGCCAAAGGCACGAAAGTATCCAATATTAGGCTTTCGTCCTTTCCAAAGTTCATAGGGGGTTTTCTTAAGTATAGGTCTAACTAAAGCCCTATTAAGAATGTAACATGCTGTGTTAACAACTTCTCCCCAAAAGTATTTTGGAAGCCTATGCTCATCCAGTATTGTCCTGGAAATTTCAACCAAAGTTCTGTTCTTCCTTTCAACAACCCCATTTTGCTGAGGTGTTCTAGGAGCAGAGAAGTTATGGTCAATGCCGCTGGCTTCACAGAATTCAACAAACTTTTGGTTCTTGAATTCTCCACCATTATCACTACGGATGTGAGCTAATTTTAGGTCTTTCTCATTTTCAATTTTTCTAACCAAATTTGAAAATGTCTCAAAGGTCTCATCCTTACTGGTCAGCAGGATAACCCATGTGTACCGAGAGAAATCATCTACAATGACCAAGGAAAATCTTCTTCCACCCAGACTCAGCGGCTGGACTGGACCGAAGAGATCCAAGTGTAGCATTTCTAACGGACGCTTAGTTGAGACAATGTTTTTACTATGAAAAGATTGTTTGGTTTGTTTTCTAGCTTGGCAAGCATGACATAATTGATCTTTTTGAAATTTAAGTTCTGGCAGTCCCTCAACCAATTGCTTTCTTGCTAATTTGGTCAGGAGGTCCATGCTTACATGACCAAGTCTCCTGTGCCATAGCCAGGAATTTTCTTCCTTAGAAACTAAGCATACAGTTTTTGAAATTTTTTTCTCTAAGTTCAGCATAAAGACATTATCTATCCGAGGGGCAGTTAAAATCAACTCATTTGCTTTTCCCTCGTATATTTTACATCCAGTATCATCAAATATAACTTTTCTCCCATTGTCACATAGCTGAGCTACGCTGAGTAAGTTATATTTGAGTCCGCTGACTAGGAGACAGATTCAATAGTAGGATTACCTCCAATGGTGCCTGACCCTACTATCTTACCCTTTTTGTTGTCTCCAAAACTTACGCTTCCTCCTCGTTTACGCTCAAATGTGATGAATTGAGTTTCATCACCAGTCATGTGCCTTGAGCATGCACTGTCAATATACCACATCTTTGACTTCTCAGCACACCTCAGGCTTACCTGCATTGTGATCAGTTTCTTTTAGGTACCCAATTCTTTTTGGGTCCTGACTTGTTAGGTTCTACAGATAAAGCATCATATTTCATCTTATGGTGACATACTTGTAAGGTATGGCCATTTTTTCCACAGAAGTCACAACTGACCTTCTGCTTAGGATTTTTTACTGACTTGTCAGCACCCCAGTGCTGAGCGTGCTAGCACACCTTAGTGGTGTGTCCTAACTTCCCACAAAAGTCACATTGGACTCTTTTCTGGGGATTACGTCTCTGCTGAGTACCTTGGTACTGAGTTCTCAGAGGAAAATTATTTTTGATTGGAACTTTTAATTTGTTCTGGATGGTTGTGACGTCCTTTCTCAGTTTGATTGAAACTGACTGGACTTCAGAGATAGACTCATGTATGATTTTCATATTTTCATGCAGAGTTGAATTGTCCTGAAGAAGGTGTCTGAGGTCACTCAGTTTGATCTCTTCTACTTCGTCACAGCGCCTGCTGAGTGCTCTAACTTTCTTGTTACATTTCTTGACAAGTGCGTAGATATCACTCAGGGCATTAACCATATCGTTTCTGAGCTGGGGAAGAGAAATTACCTCATTTGCTTGTTCTTCATCATCAGATGCGATGGATGGGTCAGCATGCTCAGAGACGCACGGCTCAGCAAGTTCATCAGCCATGAAACATATCTTCGCTGACTCTGTGGCCTCAGCTTCAGTTGATGAAGAATCATCACTGTCACTCCATGTTGCCACCATTGCCCTTCTTGCCATTCTTTTTGTCTTTCCTCAGCGTTGGGCAGCTTGACTTGATGTGGCCTGTTTGATGGCACTCAAAGCATGTAATGGGCTTTGAGCTGTCCTTTTTGTATTTGATGTCGCTTGAGTCAACCTTATACTTATCAAACTTCCTATAAGGCTTTTTGGAATATCTGTCATTTCTTTTGAACAGCCTTTTCATTTTTCTTGTGAACATGGCCATCTCCTCATCGTCAGTTGAGCCATCATTAGTTGAGTCAGCTTTCATGACAAGTGACTTCTGCTTCTTGTCTTCGGATTTTTCCTTCACCTCGAAATTCTTCATTGATATCTCATGGGTCAGCAGTGAGCCAATGAGTTCGTCGTATTTGTAGGTGGTTAAATCCTGAGCTTCCTCAACAGCTGTCTTCTTGGCTTGCCAGTCCTTAGAAACACTTCTGAGTATCTTTTTGACTTGTTCTTCCTCAGTGAAGATTTTTCCAAGTCTCTTGAGCTCATTTATGATGTTGGTGAATCTTGCATTAATTTCAGAAATGCCCTCATCATTGTTCATTTCGAACAGCTCGTACAATCTCATATGCTGGTTCACCTTGGACTCCTTCACCTTGTTGGTTCCTTCGTAGGTGGCCTCCAGCTTCTTCCAGATCTCTTGTGCTGACTCACAACCTGAGATTTTATTGTATTCTGCAGCATCCAGCGCACAGTGAAGCATGTTTATAGCCGAAGCATGATTTTGTAGCTTCTTGAGATCATCCTCTGTCCATTCGACCTCAGCTTTTAAAACTATTTGGCCAGCCACAACTTTCACAGGTACAAAAGGTCCTTGGACTATAGATAGCCAGGCACTCATGTTCGTAGCCTGAATGAAGTTCTTCATCCTATTCTTCCAAAAGGTATAGTTTGACCCGAAGAATAGGGGAGGCCTAGTAATGGACAGCCCCTCAGGTAATATCTGAGTTGTCTGGTTTCCAGGGGGAAACCGAGTGCTGTTTTCGCCCATGCTAGGGATCAGCTCAAGGTTGTTAAACCTTTAGCAGTGAGCTTTTAGGCTCTGATACCACTTGTTGGTCCCTTATTAAGTTGCAAGTATAGTTCCAAGGGGGGGGGGTTAGGAACTATTTAAACTTTTTCGCAATTTAGGCAGACTTCTTTTTCTAGAGAAAAAGATTTTAACAGCAGTGCTGAGTGATCAGCAAGATACTGGCTTAGTCAACAGGTGACTAGGTCAGTTTCTTGACTTGAGTCAGGAGATAGCACTAGGAGACTATCCATGAGCTCTTACGTTTGATGCACTTAACTCAGTTTGACCTCTTTACTTGGTCAGTTTTTCAATTATTTAAGCAAGTAATACAAATACGGAGTTAAAGGTTTAGGAAAACTTCACTCAGTAGATTTATCCAGGTTCGGCTTCTTCTAAGCCTACTCCTGTCCCCGGGACTCCGAGATTTCAAATTCTCTACTGAGCTCTTTAAAGGTAGAGCCTCAAACCTTTTACAATATCAGCAATTGAGTATGACAAGAGTACCCTCCTCTATACTTCTACTCAATCCTAATCTCTCCACTGAGTACTAATACCGAGTACTCAGCCTCTCCTTTCTATCTTTAGAAATGATAAGTATTTTGTCCTAATACAAAAATGTGCTAAGACACTTTAGATGATTTTTCTATCACTCTAGACTTTTACACAGATGATAAACTTGTAGTGTAAGAGCTTTGCTTTGCTTCTTTTGCTTGCAGAACTTTGTAGAAATTTGGTCAGTGTAATGGCTTGGTAAAAGTTCTGTGTTGATGAAGCTTGTGATGGCACTATTTATAGAGACATCTGGGTCTGTGGCTATTTCGAATTTCGAAATAACCGTTGGAGGGAAACGGCTATGTGTCGTTGTCATCCTGACTTGTGCAGAACTCTTGGCCAATCACAATTGTGTATCTTCTGTCTTTGGTCAGCTCAGCAGATGGTCTCGCCTTTTATCGTCTGAACTTTACTAAAAGAGGAAACACTTTGTCTGGAAGTTTTCCTTTGCCAGCTGCTGTCTTGTACACATTGTCGAGACTCCTCAGCAGCTTCGTCTTGAAGTTGTTCCCGAAGATCTTCTAGATCCTTCTGAATACTGAGTTGCGTTTTGAACAAAACGGCAACGTCTTGACATATGCAGGCCGAGTGCACTGAGTTGTTTGACTTGGGCCTTGGCCTTCAAAATGGGCTTAGGCCTCTTGATCTTTATGTCTTATAATATTTTAACTCAACATTGAACAAACATATTAGTAGAATTAAATCAAAGCATTTAAACTTAGTGTCTTTAGAATATGTATTTTTATACTTAAACAATTTTGTCAAATCAAAATTATGTGGAAAGGTGTTTCAACAAACTCCCCCATTTTGATGTTGGCAAAACTATTCAGCAAGGAACTCAATATGAGCTCCCCCATGATAGTTGACCTAATATCATTCAGCAAGCTCCCCCGCAAGGGTTGCAGCACTGACTTAGTTTTTCTTGAAACATTCAAGAAGCTAAGTGAGTAAGTCTAAGGTCAGTTTTTAGGTATAGGTCAGCTATATCACATATTCTATCTTACTCAGTTTCAGCGGAAGATTTGTATGGTTACAAAGCACTGAGTAATTAATTGTTCAATGTTTATTTATTAGAATGTTTTATAAGATCATAGGTTGATGTCAAACATGTTATCAGCATATTTAGTCAATAAATATTATAAGTATTAATCATTGTTGATGAAGATACATAATAACTCAGTACTTAAAAACTTAGAATCATATATCATTACTCAGTATCAGAAAGTTAAGTACGATATATATTGAAGTAAGTCAGCAAGAATATAGATTACAAAGTTGTGACATAATAAATGTGCTAGTCTATCTATTTCTTTTTCTTGCTCTGTGACTGACTTTGACTTCGCTCATACGGGCGTTCTCTGGCAGCTTGACCTTTCTCCCCCATTTTGTCAACGCCAGGAAGCTTAAACGCGTCAGTTAAGACAGCGCGAGTCAGTTCTTTTGAAATTTCTTTTAGCTTGTTAGCACTTGCATTGACACCATCAAATATGGCAACTCCATCAGCTGATACTTGGACTGGTATGCCAAGTTCAGCGGCACTGAGCATATTGATGCTGAACGCTTGAGCTTTAACTTGCCAGATCAGAGCTTCAGAGAGACCAGCGTAGACTTGGTGGAATGTCTTTAATAGAGCTGAGTCATAGTAATGACGTTGGAGATTATTGTGACGAATGTGATTGAAGGATTGTTGTGTAAGGGTCAGTAATTCATTCTGCTTCAACGCGTCAGTCTCCATTTCTTGCTTGTTTAAGTTAAGTATTCTGACGGCTTCGCTGATTTGCTCAACTGAGCACTGACTATAGGACACCATCTGCTCATTGGTCTTCAATTGCTCAGTATGAAGCTGTGCAAAGAGCGTTTTGAGTTCTGAGGAAGTGGCGTAGTTAGTGTTCACAGCAGATAACTTCTGAACTTGCTGATGGATAGAGTTCAGATGTTGAATTGTGGATAGCTGTATTTCTGCCAATTTGGCAATGGAATCCTGCTTAGCTTGCTGGGCCTGGAAAGATAAGACAGCATTCAGCAGGTCCGTGTGTCTCTTTACTTCGTTGAGAATAAGAGAGACCTGAGAGAACTGAGTTGTCTCGGGGATTGATGGTCCAGCGTCAGGTGAAATGGGATGTTGAAGGTCTTGAATTAGAGCTTGCACTGAGTCGATAAGCTTTTTACCGGACTCAGTGGCATCCCGATGTATGTCAGTATGACCAGAAGAAGATGGAGTAAAAGAAGTACCCTGGTCAGTGACTGGATGAGATGGCTTAATCTGCACTTGAGTAGAAGGAATTGTTGGTTGATCAGCAGATAGATTGACTGTGGAAGTATTTACCCGAATACTGTCTGTGCTGACGTCGGAATGATGAGGAGTCAGCACCATGCTTGAAGAGATAGCATGAGCAGTGATCGGTTCAACCTGACTGGTTGAGGTGGTTGATGTATGGTAGTCGGCATGTTCCGGTTGAGAAGAAACAGAGGCTTGTTTTTCTAACGGCGCTGAGGATGTGGAAGTGGATTGCCGTTTGAAAAATGTCAATTTGACAGCAGAAGGATCCTTGGTTGGCTTTGTGAGGAAGAGTTCAGGAATAGATGGTGGATCGATGTGAGGTTCACTGACCAGCTTCTCACTGGCCTTAACCAATTTTCTTCTTCTGCGAGGTGGAGTGCCAGTAGGAGGATCATCAGAGTGAGTGGGAAGAGGTTCATTGTCCTCAGTATGGGTCTGATCAGTTTGGACAACTTGCTCGAGTTGCTCAACTCCAGCAACTAACTCAGTGTCAGTCTGCACAGCATCACCAGCTGGCTTAGTGTCAGCTTCAACTTCGCTGTCAGATTTCGCTGAATCCTCAGCGTTATTCTGATCACTGGCTTCTTCTTCTTCTCCTTCTTCATCCTCCTTAGTACTGTCTCCATCAAGTTCTTCTTCAACTTGGGAGATAAATTGGTCATCTAACTGGATTCCAGGTTCCTCAGCACCAGTTCCCTGACACTGTGTGAAGTGAGAACTTCCTGGTACAATAAAATCGGTGGGCATGACATCCAACGGTACCAGTGTTGATGTCTTTGGCTTCTTCTGAGGCAGCTCTGTAGCGTCCTCAGTATCAGGCTCATCTTGCCTGCTTCTCTTTTCGACTGACTTCCCAGCTGATCTCTGCCTCTTTGCAGGAGACTCAGTGGATGGTGACTCAGTGGTCTTTCTCTTTCGAGAAGCTGGAGCCTTAGTTCTTCTCCTTCTTTTAGGCTCAACAACTATTTCCTCAGCTTGGCCATCCTTCCCAGCAGCAGCAGCAGCTTTTCCTTTCTTCAAGGGCTGCCCAAATTTCAGTGCCCTCAGTGAAGCTGCTGTGATCTCTGATCCTTTGAAGGATTCCTCTCCTTCGAGGTCAATCTTGTGGTCAAGAAGGATACGAGTGATGAGTGACCCAAGCCTTAGAGTGTTCGTGCTGCGTAGGAATCCAACAACTAGGAAAACTGGCAGGTTGATGGGGGTGTAGGTCAACATGTGCCATATGAAGCACTGTTCAAAGTTGGTTGCTGATGTTGTGCAACTAATATTAGGGTAGATGAAGTTGGTCAGCAGATAGTGAGCCATCTTTTGGTGCTGACCCATTGAGGATGCTGAGACTTCTCCTGAGTAGCCCTCAGGTTTGCAGAAGCTCTAGACATACTTCACCTTATCTTGATCTCCTTGTTGGGGTTTTGTATCCTATAGTCAATTGTTGCAGGATACGAACTTATTGTAAATGAATTGTTCTTTATATCATTTGATTTAATGAGATATATGTTTTATAACTATATAAAGGCAATCCCTTTTAAGCACTAAATACAGTCTGATAAAAGGAAATCCGTAAGTTTGTTTAAAGTGATTATAAAGTGTTCATACAAGCATGAAGTGAGACAAAACTTTATAATAAACTAATAAACTTAAAACTACCCCAAGTCAAGCGATGTGTTTAGGATTTACATATCGCTGTTGAGACTTGTATGTAACAATGTCTTCTGTCCGACAGAAAGCTGATCTCACAAGCTTCACATATATAGATATATGGACAGTTACATAGATCCGGTGAAACGTTGTTCATTAGGATTGGGGATCCGACTTGAGATAACAGGATGGGTAGATTCATCCTTGTCACCTGTTCATCTCATTGGTATTAATAGGTATAACTAATCCTCAGACTCAAAGGAATGTTAATTGGTCATCCTGAATTACTGAATGTGAGACTTTGATCGCGTGGTCCCACGATCCTTAACAGAGATGACTCTGGGGTGTGAACTGCAAAGGTTGGGTGTCACAAGAGGTAATGTCAGGGTAGTTATACATTGGATTGAGCATTTATCACTCCCGATTAATGTGAGATATATCCATGGATCGCTTGTGGAAGACTCAACTCTAAATCCTTGCAAGGTGATAGCTTAAGAGTAGAAATACAGATTTCACTTAACCTATCTATTTGAGTTGACTCGGCCTAGACAAGTAAAATGAACGTCTCGCTATATGTGACTTGACATCACCCATAGTCATAAGATTCAGTTCAAGGATATAGTTGATAAAGGATCGAATTATACTGTAACTAATACGGAAGGGTTAACGACAGAATCAACCTGTCTTCTTAACGGACTCTGGGGGAATGATTACGGACTTGCCAATAACATGTTCTGTACATCATTCCGTTATGCAAGGATTAAATATAATTCTTGAAGAAATTAATTTAATAGTTGCATACGGCTAGAAGTAGTAAGGACCTAATGGATCACACATAAGACTTGGAACCAAAAAGAGAGATGGATGTGATTAATAGATAGAAGCCCAATTGAGCCCAGTAAGGCCCAAATATAGGGAGGTGGCCGAAATTTATATATGTTGGTAAGGAATTGATTTTATTCAATTAATCCTAATTTGATTAGGATTATGAATTAAATTAATTAAGAGATAATTAAATTAGGAGTTTTAATTAGATTAATATTCTCCTATTATTATCCAATTAGGTTATTTATTATTATCCTAAATATATTAGATATATAGTGAGATAATAATTAGGAATCCTTTTCCGAATTGGATTCCTATTAAGTAACCTATTCCTATCTAACTAGGGTTTAGATACAAGCTAATATATATACCCCCTTCCTAGTGTGAATTTCGACTAAGCCATTCCCTCCCCCTACATGTGATTTTCGAAATTGTTAAGTTAGAGAGAGAAAAAGAATTCCGTTCCCAAGTTCGTGAACAATAATTCTTTCGGCATTCCATCGATTGATTAATCTAATTCATCCCTCTTTCTCCTTGATCTTGTGTTGGTTAATTAGAGGCAATCTATTTTGGTTGCATCTCATAAGGGTTGATTTTGTTTTAACCTCACCGTGTTAAAACTTTGTGGTTGGAATCTCGGAGAAGATTTGTGGGCGCTTCTTTAACAACGGTAGATTGTTCATCGAAAGGTAATTCTTCTTATCCCTCTTTATATGAAATAACGGTTAACGGATTCTGTGGTTAAAAAGGAAATAGGCTAAAATTTTATATTTCCGCTGCTTTACCTTAGCCCTAATTTCCTTCATTGGTATCAGAGCCATCGTTAAATCCGTTATTTCATATATGAAAATATAGAAGTTTCAATAGGATTGAATAAAATATTTATGGTTAGAATTAATTGACAAATAGAATTGATTGATTAATTCTAAGGATAAATAAAGTTTTGATTAATTGTTAATTAAAACTGATTATGCTTATGTTCCTAGTTATTTCGATTGATAATCATTATAACAAAATCTATTAGTTTTATAGTTAGGTTGATAAAATTAGTTTTATTAATTCTAAATGATAAAACGGAAATCGTTTTAAAAAAATATGACAGCAGCCCGAGTCGCGCCTCACGGCGCGACTGGCCGCTGTCTCGCGGCAGCGTCCGCGTGTGACGCAGGGCGCCACTGCGGTGGCGCCCCGCGTGGCCTAAGGGCTGCTGCCAATCGGCAGCAGCCCGCCCTCGGGCCCGACCCGATACCCACTTGATTTTAAATGTGTTTAAAATCGTTTGTATTAAATATATATATATATATATATATATATGTGTTTCAGAAATTAATAGTTTTCTGTTTTGATTATCGAATGAATAATTCGTTTAAATGTTTGTTTTACCAATATGTGAATCAAAATGTTGAATGAATTAAAATCAAAATAAATGGGACGAGCATAATCAACGTTTTATATGGTTATATTAATCTAAGGGTTAATATAAAGATACAAAACGATTAGAAGTAAAATGGATGAATGTTAATTTGACGAGTTAATGTGATTAACCTAAATATTACATAAGCTGGTTATGTAATCAACCAATTAAATTTATTTAATTGAGTCTATGCATGTTTGGAGTTATGGACATATTTGGACCCTCTTTTAGTCTTTTGGTATTTTTGAAATAGGGCCTGCGCGTTCTGCCTTTCTACTATCTATTGTAATTTCTCCTCTCATCTGATTCCCTTCAATTCAATTGAAGTTTTCTTGTAGTAGTATAGAAATTAATATGTAATTTCAAGGCGCCATGGAGAAGACGGAGGACCTAAAGAGAAATATGTAATAGTTAGTATTTCCTTAGGTTTGGCCTTTTATTCCGTCTCTGGCTCGACGGAATAATTTAGATGATATGTCCATAACGCCAATGTATATGTGAATGTATGTCTGATGTATGCTAAAGGAAATCAAGACTAAGTTAGATTATGAGACTTAAATAAAAATTCCTCATTAAAAGTTAAGTAAATAAGTTATTAAAATCGATTGCCCCTCCCTAATATTATAATTCAGCCGGCAGTACTGGGGGCCTTTGGGTTGTTGAGTAAACTCAAGCTCGGAGTCTTATGGTAACACCTGAATTATCGAAAATCATTTTTCATGAATATGGGGTAATACTTAAATTAGATTATGATAATTGATGAGTAAACTCATGTTGTCATAAACTAATGGGCAAGATGGTTGGGATTAATATGAATAACATATTAGTTACTAATGTGGTTAGTAACCCAATAACCTAGGAATCACATTAGAGATGTGATTGATTACATGAATCTACCTAATGAATGAGACTAGTTTGTTGAGTAAACTCAAGGCGAAATCTCAGGAGTTAGGATCCTAGCTCGCTAAAGGATTTGTGAAATTCTTCGAATTAATATGGAGGGTTATTAATTTGGAAAAATAGTGGGAGCAATCTGAAATAAATTAAAGGCCTATAATTTTAGATTGTAATACTTTAGAACAAATGAATGACATACGTTTACTCTTTCTCACTCTCAGGTTTTGTTTAAACACACACTCTTAAAATCATGACTAAAACCAATCTGCAAAACATTCTTACCGATAACAAATTGAATGGTTCAAACTTCACCGACTGGTTTCGTAACCTCAAAATTGTTTTGAAGTTCGAGAAAATTGGGTATGTACTTGATACATCGATACCCCCTGTCCCTGAAGATGATGCTCCCATCGAGGAAATTGATGCTTATCAGAAGCACAAGGATGATGATGATCATGCCGCTTGCATCATACTTGCATCGATGACATCGGAATTACAAAGGCAACATGAGGAGATGAATGCCTATTCCATCATCATGCACCTAAAGGAATTGTTTGGGAAACAAACCAGGTGCGAACGCTACGAGATATCAAAATTGTTATATCGTTGCAGGATGCAAGAGGGCACATCTGTCATGACACATTGTGTCAAGATGATAGGCTACATTACCAAACTTTCTAGTATTGGATTTGTGATGGACAACGAATTAAGTATCGACTTGGTTCTTGAGTCCCTCCCAGAAAGTTATTCACAGTTCACCATGAACTACCAAATGAATGACTTGCAAACCTCTCTTGAAGAGCTTGCAAACATGCTCAAATCAGTTGAGCCCAATATGAAGAAAGACAAGGCCATACCGGCTCTTGTAATCGAGGGATCGAAGAAAAGGAAAGGGAAGTTTCCCAATCCTAAACATCCCAAGAAAGGTAAGAAACATGTGTCCAAGGGGAAGGAAGTTAAGAAGCCCAAAGGAGAATGCCACTTCTGTGGTAAAGACGGGCATTGGAAGAGAAACTACAAGGAGTATCTAGCCACCCTCAAGAAGGGAAAAGGCGGTGCTTCTACATCTGGTATGTTCTATATTGAAATAAATACAATTTCTTTGTCTGAATCTTGGGTACTTGATACTGGATGTGGATCTCATATTTGTACAAATATGCAGGAGCTAAAACAGACTAAGGAACTAAAGAAAGGAAGCATAAACTTGCGAGTGGGAAATGGAGCAAGAGTTGCCGCCCTCGCAATTGGAGATTATGTTTTACTTTTGCCCTCTGGGCTTGTAATAGAATTAAGGAATTGTTTATACGTTCCTGAGATGTCTCGTAACATTATTTCTATTAGCCGTCTCGTTGACGACGGTTTTCACATTTCAATAAAGAACAATAGTTGCAATTTTTATAAAGATTCGATCTTTTATTTTTCAGGAATATCACAAAATGGGATTTATGTGTTAGATGATAAAACTCCTGTTTTTGCAATTGATACCAAAAGACATAAGCTAGATAATTCAACTTACTTGTGGCATTGTCGTTTAGGCCATATAAACAAGAGACGCATGCTAAAGCTACATTCAGATGGGCTTATAGATCCAATCGATTCTGAATCATTGGAAACATGCGAATCATGTTTAAAAGGTAAAATGACAAAGACACCCTTTAGCAATAAAGGTGAGCGTGTATCAGACACTCTAGGACTCATTCATTCGGATGTATGTGGTCCTATGTCAGTTCAAGCAAGAGGAGGATTCAGATACTTCATTAGCTTCATAGATGATCATACTCGCTATGGTTATATCTACTTGATGAGGCACAAATCAGAAGCTTTTGACAAGTTCAAATGTTTCAAGAATGAAGTGGAAAATCAATTAGGAAAGAAAATAAAGACACTTCGATCTGATCGAGGTGGCGAATATCTTTCTGATGAGTTTCTGAATTATCTAACCGAATGTGGGATATGCTCACAATGGACACCTCCCTATACACCACAACACAATGGTGTATCCGAGAGGAGAAACCGTACCCTATTAGATATGGTGCGATCCATGATGAGCATGGCCTTACTTCCAAAGACGTTCTGGGGCTATGCCTTAGAAACTGCCCTCTTCACCCTAAATCGAGTACCAACTAAATCCGCTAGTTCCACACCGTATGAATTGTTCGTTGGTAGGAAACATGTGTTCTCTTTCATGAGAATATGGGGTTGTTCAGCATATGTCAAACGCGTTGCGTCCGACAAATTAGATTCTAAATCTGATAAATGTTTCTTCATTGGATACCCTAAGGAAACTATGGGATATTACTTCTATCATCCAGATGATCAGAAAGTAATCGTATCCAAACATGCAACCTTCTTAGAGAAAGAGTTTCTCGAATAAACACAAAAGGGAAGCATGATTGAACTCGACGAAGTTCAAGAGGAAGAGACACCGACTGAAACAACTGAAGCGGTTGAGGTACCCGGAGAAGTCCCATTAGATGAGACTCCAGTGGCACCTATTCGTAGATCACAAAGAGTTCGTGAACTCCCAGTTAGATATGGTTTTCTAGTGGGAGATGATGAGGTTCCCGTGTTAGACGACGAACCCGAAAACTACGAAGAGGCTCTTACTAGTCCAGATTCTGAAGCATTGCTTGAGGCCATGGATTCTGAAATGGATTCCATGTATACTAACCAAGTTTGGACTTTGGTTGATCCACCCGAAGGGATAAAACCCATTGGGTGCAGATGGATCTTCAAAAAGAAGACTGACATGGATGGAAAGGTTAGCACCTACAAGGCTAGGTTGGTAGCGAAAGGATATCGTCAAAAACAAGGTGTTGATTATGACGAAACCTTCTCTCCCGTTGCTATGTCCAAATCAATCAGAATCATGCTTGCAATTTCCGCTCATTTTGATTATGAGATTTGGCAAATGGATGTGAAAATAGCTTTCCTAAATGAAAGACCTTGGTGAAGCAGCCTATATACTTGGTATAAAGATCTACAGAGATAGATCGCATAGACTGCTTGGTCTTCACAGGCTACATACATTGAAAAGGTGCTAAATCGGTTTAGCATGCTTGAATCGAAACGAGGTAACTTACCCATGGTACATGGAGTAAAGTTAAACAATCATCAATGTCCTAAAACTGATGATGACAAACGACGCATGGCTGTAGTCCCGTACGCCAGCGCGATCGGTTCGATTATGTATGCTATGCTATGCACTAGACCCGATGTAGCGTTCGCGTTATCTGTAACGAGTCGTTACCAAGGGAATCCGGGAGACGAGCATTGGACTGCCATAAAAAAACATTCTTAAGTACTTGAGAAGAACTAAAGATATGTTTCTAGTGTACGGAGAAGGAGATCTGAAAATACAAGGATTTTCAGACGCTAGTCATCTCACAGATGAGAATGATTTTAAATCCCAATCAGGATACCTGTTTATCCTAAATGGGGGCGCGGTCAGTTGGAAGAGTTCCAAGCAGGGAAGCGTAGCTTTCTCTGCGGCCGAGTCAGAGTACATCGCTGCTGCGGAAGCAGCAAAGGAAGCAGTTTGGATTAGAAAGTTCATTACAGAACTAGGTGTGGTGCCTGACATTGTCAATCCCATTACTCTGTACTGTGATAACAATGGAGCCATTGCGCAAGCAAAGGAACCACGGTCTCATAATGCATCCAAGCACTGCCTAAAGCGATACCACATCATAAGAGAGATTGTGGCTAGAGGAGATGTGAGAATAGAAAGAGTACCTACCGAGGACAACGTTGCAGATCCGTTGACAAAGCCATTAGCCCTGAAAGTACATGATCGTCATTTAACTTCTACTAGGATAAGTTTTAGAAACAATTGGCTTTAGTCCAAGTGGGAGTATGTTGGGGTTTTGTGTCCTATAGTCAATTGTTGCAGGATACGAACTTATTGTAAATGAATTGTTCTTTATATCATTTGATTTAATGAGATATATGTTTTATAACTATATAAAGGCAATCCCTTTTAAGCACTAAATACAGTCTGATAAAAGGAAATCCGTAAGTTTGTTTAAAGTGATTATAAAGTGTTCATACAAGCATGAAGTGAGACAAAACTTTATAATAAACTAATAAACTTAAAACTATCCCAACTCAAGTGATGTGTTTAGGATTGACATATCGCTGTTGAGACTTGTATGTAACAATGTCTTCTGTCCGACAGAAAGCTGATCTCACAAGCTTAACATATATAGATATCTGGACAGTTACATAGATCCGGTGAAACGTTGTCATTAGGATTGGGGATCCGACTTGAGATAACAGGATGGGTAGATTCATCCTTGTCACCTGTTCATCTCATTGGTATTAATAGGTATAACTAATCCTCAGACTCAAAGGAATGTTAATTGGTCATCCTGAATTACTGAATGTGAGACTTTGATCGCGTGGTCCCACGATCCTTAACAGAGATGACTCTGGGGTGTGAACTGCAAAGGTTGGGTGTCACAAGAGGTAATGTCAGGGTAGTTATACATTGGATTGAGCATTTATCACTCCCGATTAATGTGAGATATATCCATGGATCGCTTGTGGAAGACTCAACTCTAAATCCTTGCAAGGTGATAGCTTAAGAGTAGAAATACAGATTTCACTTAACCTATCTATTTGAGTTGACTCGGCCTAGACAAGTAAAATGAACGTCTCGCTATATGTGACTTGACATCACCCACAGTCATAACATTCAGTTCAAGGATATAGTTGATAAAGGATCGAATTATACTGTAACTAATACGGAAGGGTTAACGACAGAATCAACCTGTCTTCTTAACGGACTCTGGGGGAATGATTACGGACTTGCCAATAACATGTTCTGTACATCATTCCGTTATGCAAGGATTAAATATAATTCTTGAAGAAATTAATTTAATAGTTGCATACGGCTAGAAGTAGTAAGGACCTAATGGATCACACATAAGACTTGGAACCAAAAAGAGAGATGGATGTGATTAATAGATGGAAGCCCAATTGAGCCCAGTAAGGCCCAAATAT
This sequence comes from Euphorbia lathyris, assembly GCF_963576675.1. NCBI lineage: Eukaryota > Viridiplantae > Streptophyta > Magnoliopsida > Malpighiales > Euphorbiaceae > Euphorbia > Euphorbia lathyris. Next base: position 26,844,967 of record NC_088915.1, read on the forward strand.
AGGGAGGTGGCCGAAATTTATATATGTTGGTAAGGAATTGATTTTATTCAATTAATCCTAATTTGATTAGGATTATGAATTAAATTAATTAAGAGATAATTAAATTAGGAGTTTTAATTAGATTAATATTCTCCTATTATTATCCAATTAGGTTATTTATTATTATCCTAAATATATTAGATATATAGTGAGATAATAATTAGGAATCCTTTTCCGAATTGGATTCCTATTAAGTAACCTATTCCTATCTAACTAGGGATTAGATACAAGCTAATATATATACCCCCTCCCTAGTGTGAATTTCGACTAAGCCATTCTCTCCCCCTACATGTGATTTTCGAAATTGCTAAGTTAGAGAGAGAAAAAGAATTATGTTCCCAAGTTCGTGAACAATAATTCTTTCGGCATTCCATCGATTGATTAATCTAATTCATCCCCCTTTCTCCTTGATCTTGTGTTGGTTAATTAGAGGCAATCTATTTTGGTTGCATCTCATAAGAGTTGATTTTGTTTTAACCTCACCGTGTTAAAACTTTGTGGTTGGAATCTCGGAGAAGATTTGTGGGAACTTCTTTAACAACGGTAGATTGTTCATCGAAAGGTAATTCTTCTTATCCCTCTTTATATGAAATAACGGTTAACAGATTCTATGGTTAAAAAGGAAATAGGCTAAAATTTTATATTTCCGCTGCTTTACCTTAGCCCTAATTTCCTTCACTCCTGACTTCCTCAGTCTTACTCCCTCAGTTTTGAGATCGAGGAGATTTCCTATGTATAGGGGGTTGATGAAAATGGTTTACCCTTTTACCTCAGTGCTCAGATAGTCAACAGAGTCACTGGCAACCTTGAGGTTGCGGTAAAATTCCTTAACTAGGTCAGGATAGGTCTCATCTCTGATAGAGAACACTCCGGTCCATTCATTCTTAGAGATCCACTCAGCAAAAGGTTGTTCGTGTTGTACAAAGTGTTCAGAAACCCATCTTGAGGACTCAACCTTCCATTCGCTTATGTTGTCGAAAACTTTGGAATAGGTCCTGATCTTCACAGGTTTCTGCTGTCCAGAGGATTGTCCGGTTTTGCCCTTGCTTTGTGAGGGTTCATCGGTGCTGGGTTTTTGGTGACCGGCACCGGAGACGTTGAAGGAAAGCTTAGTCATTCTTGAAGATGGAGGAATTAGAGGGATTTGAGAGAAAAAAAATTTCAAGGTAATTTCTTGCCTTTGGAATTTGTTAAGCGTAAAGAGGAAAAGATGGGGAATTACCCATAATTTATAGACGAAATGAACGGTGTGGATCTTAACAGATCCATGTGTCAGTTTTGCCTTGGGATCATGTACCGACAATGATCCTGGCATTTATGACACATTACGGCGAATACATCATCCTCGGCTATACGTGTGCTTTGCATTTAATGCTAACGGATCAATTACTCAGTATTCGGAATATCAAGCATTTGATGTACTGAGTGGACAGAGTTGAATTTTGGATGTTTGTCTAAGTTCAGTCTAGACCTAATTTAATCAGTGTCCAGGTACACTTAGTGAGCATGTGATTTGAAATTAAACTCTTAGCACGTTATCACTCATCATGCATTTATCACATTTATACTTAGGAATTTATGACAGTGGATTAAACATACCAATGGCTTCTCTCAGTGTGTTGAATTGCTCTCGTGCTAGAGGCTTTGTGAAGATATCAGCAAGCTGCTCATCTGTTGGTACATAGGTCAGCTTGATCTCTTCCTTGAGTACATGATCTCTGATGAAGTGATGTCTTATGCTGACATGCTTCATCCTGCTGTGCTGGATTGGGTTCTTTGAGAGGTCAATTGCACTTTTATTGTCGCATTTGACTTCAATTGTCTTTGTTTGAACACCATAATCTTCAAGCTGTTGCTTAATCCATAGGACTTGAGCAACACAGCTTCCAGCAGCAATGTACTCAGCTTCAGTGGTGGACAATGCTACTGACGCCTGCTTCTTGCTGAACCAAGATACAAGACAGCTTCCTAGGAAATGGCATCCTCCAGAGGTTATTTTTCTTTCCAGCTTGTCCCGTCCATAGTCAGCGTCAGTGTATCCGATGAGTGTAAAATCATGAGTATTTGGATACCATAAGCCTGCATTTACTGAGCTTTGCAAATATCTAAGGATCCTTTTACAGCTGTGTAATGGGATTCCTTAGGGTTAGCCTGATATCTAGCACAATAACATACTGAGAACTGAATGTCCGGCCTATTCACTGTTAAGTAAAGTAAAGAGCCAATCATACCTCGGTACAACTTGCTGTCTACTAACTTACCATTCTCGTCAGCGCAGAGGACAGTATCAGTGCCTATAGGAGTGGATATTGGCTTGCAATGTTCTAGTTCATATTTCTTCAATAGCTCCTTGGCATATTTAGTTTGACTGATGAAGATGCCATTCTTTCCTTGTTTGATTTGAAGTCCAAGGAAGAAGTTAAGTTCTCCCATCATTGACATTTCGAACTCAGTCTGTATTTGCTTACTAAATTCCTTGCACATAGATTCATTAGTAGCACCAAATATAATGTCATCTACATATATTTGAGCCAGCAGGGTGTCTTTACCCTTTCTCTTAATGAATAAGGTTGTATCAGCTTGACCTCTGACATAGTTTCTAGTCAGAAGTTGGTCAGCCTCTCATACCAAGCACGTGGTGCTTGTTTGAGACCATACAGGGCCTTTTTGAGTTTATAAACGTGGTTTGGGAACTTAGGATCCTCAAACCCTGGAGGCTGATTAACATAGACTTCCTCGTTTATAACTCCATTAAGAAATGCACTCTTAACATCCATTTGAAATAATTTGAAATTCATATACGATGCATATTGATAGGGGTCAAAAACCCCTATCTTTGGGTACGGTTTTAGGATGGTTTTTAGAGTTATTTAGTTAATAAGCGAGCAATTCTCGCATTTTAATGCTTTTGCGTGAGTTAATTAGAAATTGGGAATGCTTTATTCACTTTTCGTCGTTTAGGCTAATTTTATGATCAAATTAGGCAAATTTGGCCGAAATGGTATGCATGTTATAATTTCATAATCTTTTATGGCTAAATTGACTCATCAAAAGTCGCACTAAACGGAGCGTTTGCTCAAAATGAGCGATTGACGGGTCAATTTGGCCTTTGGACTAATGTTTTCCGGAGTTTTTGTGCATACGCAGGAGTAAGTTCGGGCGAAAAGACAAGTGCTCGGCATCGAGAAAACGTGCGGGGCGCATTGGGCAAGAATGCTCGACGAACGGGCCTATTTTAGGCCGGCTCGCCGAGCTGACTGTGCCAGCTTGCCGAGCAGGCCCTCAGGGGCCTGCACGGGCGAGCTGGCACGACCAGCTCGCGGCGAGCCGGCCTCTATAGGCCTGCTCGCCGAGCAGGCCATTCTGCTCGGCGAGCAGACCTGCGGGAATTGGTCAAAAAGACCAATTCCGCCCCCACGATGTCACGACGGACCCCACGACTTCCTACCTGCATACAGATACGAAATAGGTTAGAAAAATGGGCCAAAACGACAAGTATAAATAGATTTTCCCAATTGTAATTAGATATCTTTCGTTTTTGTAATTTATCTTAGCTTCCCCCTTGTAATTCCTCTCCATCTCCTCCATCTCCTTCGACTTCCATTGAAGCTCCTTCAAAGCTTTTCTCGAGGAATCATCAAGGTCCGTCCTTAAGATCAAGTCGCCTGCTGCAGAGTAAACAGGTTCCCTGAAAGGGATTTTTGTATCTTCTTTCATCTTTCTTCATTTGTACTCTTTGATACAGTTGCCGAACTTGTCTTATTGTATCATGTGACAATTTATCTTCGCCTTTAATGATAATTTAGCTCTTGTTTTGTTCTATGATTGTTTGTCTAATCTCTGTCTTACGCTTTATTCAATTGGTTTAACTCATTCAAAAGCCCCAAAATCTAGTAGGCACATATTGCGAGCTGAATCTGACCTCGTCAGAGCCTAGGAGATTGACGGCCTCTTAGTTGATTAAGCGCCAATTTACTGAGCCTTAGACCTAGTTTCGGCCTTAGGGAATCACGCGCTAAGAACTTCAGGAGGGTAAGTAGGGTTAATCGCCTTGAATACAAGTGACTAAGATTAGGTTTTCATTCATTAGACCTAATTATCTATCTTTATTATTATCGTTCATACCATGTTCCTTCGGATAAATTCATTAATGAAAGATCAATTAGGGGTAGAGTAACTTAGTTAGGCGTAGAATAACTTAGTTAGCACTGGATAAATTAGCTAGGATTAGTATAATTCAACTTAGGAGTAGTTTAATATAAACAAACCAACTCAAACCCCCCTAAGCCTAGATAACATCCGAGATCGAGTAGCTCGGTACTTGCAGAAATAAATCCTGTGGACGATAACCTGGACTTAAACCAGAAATTTATTACTTGATAACGACGGGGTACACTTATCCCTTAGTGAGTCTTCGCAGAGACGCATCATAGTTTTTGAGCGTTCAGCTTAGGCGCATCAAGTTTTTGGCGCCGTTGCCGGGGATTTATTTCTTCTGCAATATTGAACCAAAGGTCGAATTGTTAATTTAGGCATTCATTTGTATATTGTTATCATTTGTTTATATCATCTATATTTGTTTATACTTGTTCACACTTGCGTTTATACATGAATATAATAGATTATACCCTTGTAATCTCTGCTTATATTTCACACGAACGTGGCATGCTGTCTTGCAAGAATTTGTATTGGTTATTTCGCCAAAAACGTGGAGAATATTGAAGTAAGATCATGTAACACTGTATGATAAAACTGTATTATGTAGCTGTGTAGATCGTGAACCTTCTTTTTCCTTATTTGTTTATACATGTTTCGTTTCTTTTCAGCGCATGCATACTTGATCAGCGGAAATTTCGTGTGCCCCTCTTAACCTTGAACTTGAACGTACTCTTCGCAGGATTAGGCAAAACAGGGCCATCAAGCTAGAAGAGATCACCGAGCCGATTAAGATGGGCGATCGAGAGGATGATGAGAACGTGGGACCAAGGCCTGACACTCGCTCGATGAGCAAAATCTTAGCACCGCACAGACACCAGCACTTAGCCGGGATCGTCGCTCCAAACATTTCAGCCAACTCCTATGAGATCAAGTCTGAAATCATCCACCTAATTCAACAAACTGGACTGTTTGGAGGGGAAGTGCACGAGAGCCCGAATGATCATCTGGATCGGTTTTTGATGTGTGCAGACACTGTAAGAACCAATGGGGTTCCCCAGGATGCTGTCAGATTGAAGCTATTCCCATTCTCGTTACCGGGCAAGCTTTGGAATGGCTGAGAACACTGGAGCCTGGGTCAATCACCACGTGGGCGGGGTTAGAGAAGGAGTTCCTGTCATATTACTTTCCTCCTTCGAAGACAGTGATGCTGAGGGGTGAGATCACCTCGTTCCACCAACCTGAGCATGAAGCGCTTCACGCGGCTTGGACCCGATTCAGGAAGATGCTGCGTATGTGTCCTCATCATGACATTCCCAAGCATCAGTTGGTGAGCGTTTTCTATCACGGTTTGACGCCAACCAACAGAGCTACTGTGGACTCCGCCGCGGGTGGAGATTTGTTTAGGAAGACCGCGACAGAGGCATATGACATGATCAATAAGCTGGCAAGGAAGAGTGTGTAGTGGCAAGAGGAGAAACTCGCTGGCCCCTCAAGGCAGCGGGTGTTTGATGTAGAAGAATAGGAGCAAAGCCTAGTTGTTGCGGAGCTCAGTAGGAAGATGGACGTCCTGCTGGCCAATTTTGGTCAGGCCCCCACTTGTGTGCATTGTGGCGGCAACCACCACGGAAAGGATTGTCAAGCAAATAGTCCTTTCGCTGGAGACGGGATGGAATCGGCTAATTATGTTGGGGGACAACCAAGGTACAACCAGAACTACAACAACTACAATCCCCACAACAACTACAACTCCTACAACAACAACAACAACTATAGGAGGCCTCAGCACCCGAACCTATCATACGGGAATTCGAATCAGAACGTGCTCCGACCTCCCACCGGCTTTGTCCAGGAGCATAGAGAATAGGGGCTTGGCATGCCCCCGTACTAGCAGAACAACCAAGGGCCAATGCAACCTTCCAAGGAATCTGACGAGGTGGTAACCCTCCTAAAGGAGATCTCGGCTAGGCTTGCTAACAATGAAGCCTTCTGCAAGGATTTGAGCAATCAGGTAGCTCAGATCAATAGGGACAGGCAGGAAAGGCCTCAGGGTTCTCTCCCAAGCACAACGGAGAAGAATCCAAAGATCCTGAGAAAGGATTGAGTAAGGGGGAGAAATCGAGTTCTCCTCGGTTTAAATTCAAAACTTGATCAATTATTTTCTTTTTGCAATTTCCTTTCTTCTATTTTTGCTGAATTTGGTTGTTATTTTCCTTTAATTCGTATTTGTTTCGTTTTACCGAATTATCAAGTTTTGCACCCCATACTCTCTCTGTTTAAAAAAAAACCCCGAGTTTCTCCCAACCCGGGCGAGTTAGGCACTGCCTAGCTCGCCGGGGCTGGTCGGCCGAGCCAGGCAGCTCGACCGGCACGGGCTGTTCGGGATTTTAGTAATCCCGAACCAAAAAAAAAGAAGAAAAGAGAGAAAAAGAAAGAAAAGAAAAAGAAAGAAAAAGAATAAAGAAAGTGGGGGGATGACTCATCATCCCCTTCCCCACTTCCTTCTTCTCTTCTCTCTTCCCTTCTTTCCCTTATTTCCATTCTTTCTTTCTTCCCTTCCTTCTCCTTTTCCCTTCAAGAACCCAATCCCCCAAATCCACCATACCAACTCGGATTCAACAAATAAGGTATGAATCTTTACCTATTTTTGATTTCTAACATATCTCTAGGCTTAGATTTTTGTTTAGGATATTAATTTTTGAGATTTGAGTAAACCTAGGTTTTGGGTTTTCTCCCTTTTCTCAAATTAGTCTCTTATTTGCTTTTGATTCTTGATTTCATTTCAATATATGTTGACATTATGATTAATTTATGGTTTGGATGTGATTTCTACTCTTAATTTGTGAATATTTGGACAATTTGCTCAATTTAGGGGAAATCTCCATTTTAGCTCAAAATTTTAACTATTCAATTTATAGTCAAAAATGTGCCAATAGAGTTATGAATTGCATCCTTACCATGTTTTGGCCATTGGGCATCTTCAATTTTGTATGAATTTGTGAATTGAGAGTAAAACACTTAGGGACCAAATGCTTATGCTTTTAGTCCCTAGGTTCCTAAACTATAGTTTATGCCTATGAATGGTTTATTTGGGGGTTTATGTTCAATTTGTAAATATGTTCTAACTAGTACGTTTTGGTTTATCTCTCAGGAACGATGGGAAGGAAAGGTAAAGCTAAAGTAGCGGGTGACGGGTCAAAAACCAAGGTGACAGTTGACAACGAGGCCGACTCGGACGTCGAATTCAACGATGCACTACAAGCTAAGTATCAACCTCCCTTTGGATTAATAGATGAGCGGGAGGGGCTAATGTACCAATGGTTCTCTAGGCAAGAACTTGCCCCTTCCGTCATTATCGATCAGAGGTATCTCGCCTCTAAGGGTCTAGAAAAGGACTTCAACGAAGTCCTGAAATTCCAAGGTTGGCATAGACTGACCACGAGAAAGACCCTCGTATACTATAACTTTACTGTAGAATTTCTGTCCACCCTGAAAAAAGAGCTACCTGTGGGGTGTGGCAAATACTCTTTTAGGCTAAATGGTGTGCCTTATCGTGTCCGTGACACTATGCTTGCAGCCTTGATGGGAGTCTATAACCATCCAGAGGCGGTGTCTAAATTTGAAGCACCCATGACAAAAGATAAGGCCTGGGAGCAATTGACAGGCGTGTCAGAATTTTGCTCCCGCACCGCTAGCCCCATTCAGCTTCAGGACCCACTGTTAAACCTTGTCCATAAATTTGTTGCTCACAACTTGCTAGGAAAATCTGAGAGCAATAAAGTCTCAACGATAGAATTGCTCATACTATGGTGTGTGGCCAATCAGAGACCCGTTGATAACATCAAGGCCATCTTGGAAGGCTTTTCAAGCCAAACAAGTAAAAAACGCGGGTCCATTGGCCTTGGACATCTGGTTACCGCCTTCCTTGACAACCAATTCAAGGATTTGGAAATCAAGGAAGATGGTTTCCACCCCACCGTGATTACCTCCGCGTTCCTGGGAAAATCTACTTTCAATGCAGTTTTGAACAGAGACCCATCTGGAGAAGCAAGCTCAAGTGGGAGGGCAAAGAAACGGGCAAGAAACCCACCACAACAGAGGGAGGATGAAGAAGCTGCAGAAGCTGCAGAAGACCAAACGGAATACCAAGCACCGGGGACGGAGGCCCAATTCCAAGCCATCAACACCATGATGGCAGAAATGCGAGACATGAACCTCCGGACATTCAACACTGTCCAACAAATGGACCAAAGGTTCACTAACTTTGAGCAGAATATGGACCGGAGGCTCACGGGCCTTGAATATGTAGCGGCGAACTACTGTGAGCGCTACAACATGCAGTGGCCACCTCCCCCGGCCGATCAGTAAGTTGTCTTCTCCACCCTAACTCTTTTACACTTGTTCTTTATGGTTTTTAATGCAATGATGGAACTTATTGCATATTTTTGTGTGAGGAGGAGGGGTAGACAAACTTACTAAAAAATTTTGTATAAATTTTTAAATTTTTGTTGCGTCGTGTCTAGTGTAGTTTTGCGTTTTTGGGTTTTTGTTTATGTTTTGCATGTTTAGGACCTAAAACCGTGAACCTCCTTGGAATCTAAACTTCGTTATTTGTCTTTAAGGGCTGAGAACCGAATCTAAGATTGCATGACAACTAGTTTAGGTGTAGGACACAATCCCTGTATCTGTAAGAGCATGAGCTAAAGTTTGCATTTAGACCCTACTTTTGAAGAAATGCTAAAATCATTACTTAGGTAGATAACTTAAGAATTGAAGGCATGTGATGTTAAACCTGAGTTTGGGGAAAACTAGTAAACACAAAAATTGAACCCAAAGAATTGTGAGCTGAATTTGAGCCTAAGAGCGAACATCAAAAAGCTCTTTTCCTTGATATTTTTGTGTGAATGCTTTGACTTGTGGAAGATTACAGAATTTGCACCTAATACTGTGTTGAACCTACATGCGATGATTTGAGATGATAAACGATGAAATCAGCCTCATTAGAATTAACCCTTTTCTTTACCTTATTTTCTCTTTTTCATCCACTCTAGGAAGCCCCTTTGAACCTACATTTTTGTAGTTTATAGATTTTTCTTTCGTTCTAACCCTTATTTTTGCAAACTATCACTTAGTTTGTTACCTAACCCAAGTTTTTGTAAAGCTCAACTTGAGCCTTTGTTTTCTTCTAGCGCTTTATCTTTGTTTATGGCATTACAGTAGCAAGCCAAAAGGCTAAGAAGTGAATGAGTATCACTATCCCAAAAAGAAAAAGAGAAAAACAGAAAAAGAAAAGAAAAGAGACGAACAAAAGGGAAGAACTTCATTCCCCAGTTCTTAAAAATAAAAAACGTCTCAAGAAAACATCCCAAAAATAAAAAAATAAAATAAGGGATGAATAAAAAGCTCAGTCACTTCATTTTTGCTAAAGCCATTTAAACTTTGTCTTTGTAGCGCTAGAGCTATTAACCCTTGTTGTACCTTTAACCCTCTAACCGCATTACAACCCCAATTCGAGGCTGTTTTTGATATTATCGGAGTCATATAGCATAGTAGAGGAACTCGGATGAACGTGCAAAATCAATGTAATCCTAAGCAAGAACATAAGCCGAGAGTAAACACTTTAACCACCAAAAATTGTGTGAAATGAGTGAACTACCTATGGTGAGGTGTTGTACTTAGCGATCCCCTCAAGCTCGTTTAATTAAACATGTATCCCTTTGCTTAAATCTATAACCTTTGATAATTGAAATGCGGCTTTTGGACATCGTGTCTCTACTTCGTATTTCCGAATGCATGTTATTACAGATGCTCGAAATTGTGTCAAGCACCTAGTCAAACCGGGAGGTTTTATAGCTTGCTTGCGATTGCGGGTTTAGTTTTTTTTAGTTTACTTGGGGACAAGTAAAGTTTTAAGTGCGAGGAGGTTTGATAGGGGTCAAAAACCCCTATCTTTGGGTACGGTTTTAGGATGGTTTTTAGAGTTATTTAGTTAATAAGCGAGCAATTCTCGCATTTTAATGCTTTTGCGTGAGTTAGTTAGAAATTGGGAATGCTTTATTCACTTTTCGTCGTTTAGGCTAATTTTATGATCCAATTAGGCAAATTTGGCCAAAATGGTATGCATGTTATAATTCCGTAATCTTTTATGGCTAAATTGACTCATCAAAAGTAGCACTAAACGGAGCGTTTGCTCAAAATGAGCGATTGACGGGTCAATTTGGCCTTTGGACTAATGTTTTCCGGAGTTTTTGTGCATACGCAGGAGTAAGTTCGGGCAAAAAGACAAGTGCTCGGCATCGAGAAAACGCGCGAGGCGCATTGGGCAAGAATGCTCGACGAACGGGCCTATTTTAGGCCAGCTCGCCGAGCAGGCCCTCAGGGGCATGCACGGGCGAGCTGGTGCGGCCAGCTCGCGGCGAGCTGGTGCGGCCAGCTCGCGGCGAGCTGGCCTCTATAGGCTTGCTCACCGAGCAGGCCCTCAGAGGCCTGCTCGCCGAGCAGGCTTGGCCTGCTCGCCGAGCAGGCCATTCTGCTCGGCGAGCAGACCTGCGGGAATTGGTCAAAAAGACCAATTCCGCCCCCACGATGTCACGACGGATCCCACGACTTCCTACCTGCATACAGATACGAAATAGGTTAGAAAAATGGGCCAAAACGACAAGTATAAATAGATTTTCCCAATTGTAATTAGATATCTTTCGTTTTTGTAATTTATCTTAGCTTCCCCCTTGTAATTCCTCTCCATCTCCTCCATCTCCTTCGACTTCCATTGAAGCTCCTTCAAAGCTTTTCTCGAGGAATCATCGAGGTCCGTCCTTAAGATCAAGTCACCGGCTGCAGAGTAAACAGGTTCCCTGAAAGGGATTTTTGTATCTTCTTTCATCTTTCTTCGTTTGTACTCTTTGATACAGTTGCCGAACTTGTCTTATTGTATCCTGTGACAATTTATCTTCGCCTTTAATGATAATTTAGCTCTTATTTTGTTCTATGATTGTTTGTCTAATCTCTGTCTTACGCTTTATTCAATTGGTTTAACTCATTCAAAAGCCCCAAAATCTAGTAGGCACATATTGCGAGCTGAATCTGACCTCGTCAGAGCCTAGGAGATTGACGACCTCTTAGTTGATTAAGCGCCAATTTACTGAGCTTTAGACCTAGTTTCGGCCTTAGGGAATCACGCGCTAAGAACTTCAGGAGGGTAAGTAGGGTTAATCGCCTTGAATACAAGTGACTAAGATTAGGTTTTCATTCATTAGACCTAATTATCTATCTTTATTATTATCGTTCATACCATGAACCTTCGGATAAATTCATTAATGAAAGATCAATTAGGGGTAGAGTAACTTAGTTAGGCGTAGAATAACTTAGTTAGCACTTGATAAATTAGCTAGGATTAGTATAATTCAACTTAGGAGTAGTTTAATATAAACAAACCAACTCAAACCCCCCTAAGCCTAGATAACATCCGAGATCGAGTAGCTCGGTACTTGCAGAAATAAATCCTGTGGACGATAACCTGGACTTAAACTAGAAATTTATTACTTGATAACGACGGGGTACACTTATCCCTTAGTGAGTCTTCGTAGAGACGCATCATAGTTTTTGAGCGTTCAGCTTAGGCGCATCACATATGCACATAAAATCCTAATTGCTTCTAGCCTTGCCACTGGGGCAAAGGTTGTTGAAACACCTTTCCACAGGATTTTGATTTGACAAAATTAATTAAGTGCAATTAAATATTCTACAACACACTAAGTTTAAATGCTTTGATTTAGTGTTACTAATGTGTTTGTTCAATGTTGAGTTGATAATTTATTATAAGACATAAAAGATCATAAGGCCCAAGCCCTATGTGGAAATCAAGGCCCAAGTCAAACAAGCCCAAGACCACTCAGCCCGTGTATTTCAAAACGCTGTCGTTGAAGTAATGAAACACATGCTGAGCTAAGAAGGATCCAGAAGATCCACATAGACAACTTCGGTTAGAAGCTGCTGAGCTGTCTAGACAAAACGTACAAGATAGCCGCTGAATACAAGACAACTTCCAGACAAAGTATTTCCTCTTGCGATAATGAACAGAAGACGCAGGAAGCTGTTCAGTTGACATTACCTTAAATGGAGGAACATACTGCCACACTGACCGAAGAACAGAAGATACTGAAACATGATTGGCTAAGAGAACTGCTGACAGACTGAGTGAAAACGACCTGTAGCCGTTTCCCTCCAATGGTTATTTAGAAATTCGAAATAACCAGAAGCCTCACAGCTCTCTATAAATAGAGCCCTCAGAATCTTCATCAATACAGAACTTTGAGCAAAAAGCCATTACGCTGATCAAACGCAAGCAAAAGTTCTGCACCAAGAAAAGCAAAGCAAATCTTACACTATAATTTCATATCTGTGTAAAAATCTAGAGTGATTGATCCTCAATCATCTAAGGTGTTCTAGCAATTGTTGTTTAGGACAAATCTTTATCATTTCTAGAAATAGAAAGGAGAAGCTGAGTACTCGGTTTTTAGTACTTAGTGAATTAGAATAGAAGTGAGTAGAGGTATAGAGGAAGGTACTCTTGTTATACTCAGCTTCTGATTTGTAAAAGGTTTGGTGCTCTACCTTTAAAGAGCTCAGTAGAGAATTCAAAATCTCGGAGTCCCGAGGACAGGAGTAGGCTTAGAAGAAGCCGAACCTGGATAAATCTGCTGAGTAACGTATTTCTAAACCTTTACCTCCTATTTATATTGCTTGCTTAATACAACCTAAAACTGACCAAGTAATAGAGGTCAAGCTGAGTTGTGTGCTGTAAAAGTCTGAGTTCAGGAATAGACTCTAAGTGCTATTTACTGACTCAAGCTAAGAAACTGACCTAGTCACCAGTTGACTAAGCCAGTATCTTGCTGATCACTCAGCACAGCTGTTATTGATCTTTTCCCAAAGAAAAGAATTATGCCCTAAAGTTTAAAAAGTTAAAATAGTTCCTAACCCCCCCCCCCCCTTGGAACTATACTTGCAATCATATAAGGGACCAACAAGTGGTATCAGAGCCTAAAAGCTCACTGCTAAAGGTTTAACAACCTTGAGCTGATCCCTACCATGGGCGAAAACAGCACTCGGTTTCTCCCTGGAAACCAAACAACTCAGATATTACCTGAGGGGCTGTCCGTTACTAGGCCTCCCCTATTCTTCGGGTCAAACTATACCTTTTGGAAGAATAGGATGAAAAATTTCATTCAGGCTACAAACATGAGTGCCTGGCTAGCAATAGTCAAAGGACCGTTTGTACCTGAGAAAACTGTGTTTGGCCAACAAGTTTTGAAAGATGAGGCTGAATGGACAGAGGATGATCTCAAGAAGCTACAAAATAATGCTTCGGCTATAAATATGCTTCACTGTGCGCTGGATGCTGCAGAATATAATAAAATCTCATGTTGTGAGTCAGCACAAGAGATCTGGAAGAAGCTGGAGGTCACCTACGAAGGAACCAACAAGGTGAAGGAGTCCAAGGTGAACCAGCAGATGAGATTGTACGAGCTGTTCGAAATGAACAATGATGAGGGCATTTTTGAAATGAATGCAAGATTCACCAACATCATAAATGAGCTCAGGAGACTTGGGAAAATCTTCACTGAGGAAGAACAAGTCAAAAAGATACTCAGAAGTGTTTCTAAGGACTGGCAAGCCAAGAAGACAGCTGTTGAGGAAGCTCAGGATTTAACCACCTACAAGTATGATGAACTCATTGGCTCGCTGCTGACCCATGAGATATCCATGAAGAACTTTGAGGTGAAAGAAAAATCCGAAGACAAGAAGCAGAAGTCACTTGTCATGAAAGCTGACTCAACTGATGATGGCTCAACGAACGATGAGGAGATGGCCATGTTCACAAGAAAAATGAAAAGGCTGTTCAAAAGAAATGACAAATACTCCAAGAAGCCTTACAAGAAGTTTGATAAGTATAAAGCTGACTCAAGTGACAGCAAATACAAAAAGGACACCTCAAAGCCCATCACATGCTTTGAGTGCCATCAAACTGGCCACATCAAGTCAAGCTGCCCAATGCTGAGGAGAGATAAGAAGAATGGCAAGAAGGCAATGGTGGCAACGTGGAGTGATAGTGATGAGTCTTCATCAACTGAAGCTGAAGCCACAGAGTCAGCAAGATATGCTTTATGGCTGACGAACTTGCTGAGCCATGCATTTCTGAGCATACTGACCATTCTGATGAGTCAAACAATGAAGAGCAATCTAATGAGGTAATCTGACTTTCTCAACTCAGAAATGAAATGGGTAATGCCCTGAGTGATCTCTATACACTTGTCAAAAAGTGTAATAAGAAGATTAAAACAATCAGCAGGCGCTGTGACGAAGTGGAAGAGGTCAAACTAAGTGATCTCAGATTCCTTCTACAGGACAACTCAACCTTGCATGATAATATGAAAATCATATATGAGTGTGTCTCTGAAGTTCAGTCAGTTTCTAAGAAACTGAGAAAGGACGTCACAGTCATCCAGAATCAATTAAAGGTTCCAATTAAAAGAACCACTCCGCTGAGGACTCAGCACCGAGGTACTCAGCAGAGTTTGAATCCCCATCGGAAAGTCCAATATGACTTCTGCGGAAAGAAGTGTCACACCACTAAGGTGTGCTGGCATGCTCAGCACTGGGGTGCTGACAAGTCAGTAAGACAACCCAAACAGAAGATCAGTTGTGACTTCTGTGGGAAAAATGGCCATACTTCACAAGTATGTCGCCATAAGATAAAACATGATGCTTTACCTGTTGAACCTAACAAGCCAGGACCCAAAAAGAATTGGGTACCTAAAAGAAACTGATCAAAAGGCAGGTGAGCCTGAGGTGTGCTGAAAAGTCAAAGATGTGGTATATTGACAGCGCATGCTCAAGACACATGACTGGTGATGAAACTCAATTCATCACATTTGAGCGTAAACGAGGAGGAAGCGTAAGTTTTGGAGACAACAAAAAGGGTAAGATAGTAGGGTCAGGCACCATTGGAGGTAATCCTATTATTGAATCTGTCTCCCTAGTCAGTGGACTCAAGTATAACTTACTCAGCGTAGCTCAGCTATGTGACAATAGGAGAAAAGTTATATTTGATGATACTGGATGTAAAATCTACGAGGGAAAAACAAATGAGTTGATTTTAACTGCCCCTCGCATAGATAATGTCTTTATGTTGAACTTAGAGAAAAAGTTTTCAAAAACTGTATGCTTAGTTACTAAGGAAGAAGATTCCTGGCTATGGCACAGGAGACTTGGTCATGTAAGCATGGACCTCCTGGCCAAATTAGCAAGAAAGCAATTAGTTGAGGGACTGCCTGAACTTAAATTTCAAAAAGATCAACTATGTCATGCTTGCCAAGCTGGAAAACAAACCAAACAATCTTTTCACAGTAAAAACATTGTCTCAACTAAGCGTCCGTTAGAAGTGCTACACTTGGATCTCTTTGGTCCAGTCCAGCCGCTGAGTCTGGGTGGAAGAAGGTTTTCCTTGGTCATTGTAGATGATTTCTCTCGGTACACGTGGGTTATCCTGCTGACCAGCAAGGATGAGACCTTTGAGATATTTTCAAATTTGGTTAGAAAAATAGAAAATGAAAAAGACCTAAAATTAGCTCACATCCGTAGCGATAATGGTGGAGAATTCAAAAACCAAAAGTTTGTCGAATTCTGTGAAGCCAGCGGCATTGACCATAACTTCTCTGCTCCTAGAACACCTCAGCAAAATGGGGTTGTTGAAAGGAAGAACAGAACGTTGGTTGAGATTGCCAGGACAATACTGGATGAGCATAGGCTTCCAAAGTATTTTTGGGGAGAAGCTGTTAACACAGCATGCTACATTCTTAATAGGGCTTTAGTTAGACCTATACTTAAGAAAACCCCCTATGAACTTTGGAAAGGACGAAAGCCTAATATTGGATACTTTCGTGCCTTTGGCTGTAGATGTTTCATTTTAAATACCAAAGATAGCTTAGCTAAGTTTGATCCAAAAGCTGATGAGGCTATCTTTCTAGGCTACTCAACAAATAGCAAAGCATACAGAGTTTTTAATAAGAGAACTCAAGTTCTAGAAGAATCTATACATGTGCAATTCGATGAAACTAACCCTGCAGGAAGATACCTGCCGCTGACGGAAGATGAACCAAGCTCAGTACCCGCTGATCAAGAACCAGTTACTGAGTCCTTCACTAAACGGCTGACCAAGAGCAAGAGTGTACCTAAAATTGTTTTCACTAACCCATCTACTTCTGCAGAGAATGTTGAAACACAGATAGAACAAGACATGAATCTACCTAAGGAGATAAGAGTCCCAAGAGGGCATTCAGAAAATGCAATTCTTGACTCAGTTGGAAATACAGTGATGACAAGAAGTCAACTCAGGAAGTACCTCAGCAATGTAGCCTTCGTCTCAGTACAAGAGCCGAGGAACTTTGCTGAAGCTGAGCATGACGAATTCTGGATGAATGCCATGCAAGAGGAACTCGACCAATTCAGGAGGAATGATGTATGGGAACTAGTACCACATCCAAGGAGCCAGAAGACCATTGGAACAAGATGGGTCTTCAGGAACAAGCTGGATGAACAAGGAAACGTGGTCAGAAACAAAGCAAGACTTGTAGCTCAGGGCTACAGTCAACAAGAAGGTATTGACTACGGTGAGACCTTTGCCCTAGTGGCAAGGCTAGAAGCAATTAGGATTTTATGTGCATATGCATCTTACATGAACTTTAAATTATTTCAAATGGATGTTAAGAGTGCATTCCTTAATGGAGTTATAAACGAGGAAGTCTATGTTAATCAGCCTCCAGGGTTTGAGGATCCTAAGTTCCCAAACCATGTTTATAAACTCAAAAAGGCTCTGTATGGCCTCAAACAAGCACCACGTGCTTGGTATGAGAGGCTGACCCACTTCTTACTGACTAGAAATTACGCCAGGGGTCAAGCTGATACAACCTTATTCATTAAGAGGAAGGGTAAAGATACCCTGCTGGCTCAAATATATGTAGATGACATTATATTTGGTGCCACTAATGAATCTATGTGCAAGGAATTTAGTAAGCAGATGCAGACTGAGTTCGAGATGTCAATGATGGGAGAACTCAACTTCTTTCTTGGACTTCAAATCAAACAAGGAAAGAATGGCATCTTCATCAGTCAAACTAAATATGCCAATGAGATATTGAAGAAATATGAACTAGAACATTGTAAACCAATATCTACTCCTATGGGCACTGACACTGTCCTATGTGCTGATGAGAATGGTAAGTCAGTAGACAGCAACTTGTACCAAGGTATGATTGGCTCTTTACTTTACTTAACAGCAAGTAGACCTGACATTCAGTTCTCAGTATGTTACTGTGCTAGATATCAAGCTAACCCTAAGGAATCCCATTACATAGCTGTAAAAAGGATCCTTAGATATTTGCAAAGCTCAGTGAATGCAGGCTTGTGGTATCCAAACACTCATGATTTCACACTCATTGGATACACTGACGCTGACTATGGACGAGACAAGCTGGAAAGAAAAAGCACCTCTGGAGGATGCCATTTCCTAGGAAGCTGTCTTGTATCTTGGTTCAGCAAGAAACAGGCGTCAGTAGCACTGTCTACCACTGAAGCTGAGTACATTACTGCTGGAAGCTGTGTTGCTCAAGTCCTATAGATTAAGCAACAGCTTGACGATTATGGTGTTCAAACAAAGACCATTGAAGTCAAATGCGACAACAAGAGTGCAATTGACCTCTCAAAGAACCCAATCCAGCACAGCAGGATGAAGCATGTCAGCATAAGACATCACTTCATCAGAGATCATGTACTCAAGGAAGAACTCAAGCTGACCTATGTACCAACAGATGAGCAGCTTGCTGATATCTTCACAAAGCCTCTAGCACGAGAACAATTCAACACACTGAGAGAAGCCATTGGTATGTTTAATCCATTGTCGTAAATTCCTTAGCATAAATGTGATTAATGCATGCTGAGTGATATCATGCTGAGTGATTAAAGGCTTTGTTTTAAATCACATACCCAGTATTTAATGCACACTGAGTACGTTATCTCATGCCGAGTAACTAATCTCAAATAACTATCCGTTGAACAAAACTGACTACTCAGAATACGAAACGTTTGTCACAACAAACGATGAGTAAAAGTAATAATTAGCAATTAATGCTAATGCACGCGTAATGACACCTGGATGATGTATGCGCCGAAAATGTCATAAAGTGTCATAAATGCCAGGGATTTCTGCCGATTGGACAACCCAAGGGCAAAACCGACTTAAAATTAACGCCAACCCTAAATTGCAAAATCCATAAATAGTGGACATTTCCTCACAACCTGTTCTCTACGCTTATTAAAATTTTCAAAAGCTTCAGAAAATTCCTTAAGAACTTAAATCCCAGAAAATCCCTCTAGGAACGTCAAAAATTTCATCAAACATGTCCTCCAGCAAATGTACCATCACTCCAGCTCTCACTAACCAGGCTGGTCCTTCAACCAGCATGGTGAGAAGGATGATCAAGGTACACTCGTGGGTTAAAAGTTTAGAAGTACTGAGGAGTCGCTATTTTTCGTCTGATTTTGTCTCTTCTGAAAAACCATTCTGTGAATGGATTAAAAGGAACAAATGGAAAGGCCTCTTCTCGCTGTCCGGACTAACCTATCCCATGTTAGTAAGAGAATTCTACTCAAACCTGCAAGTTGATGCAGACGACTCCGACTACCTTGAGACCACTGTCAAAGGTCAAAAGATAGTGATCACTCCTGATTATCTTGCAACACTGCTAGATATACCAAACACAGGCATCTAGTTCAGGACAACAAAGGAACAAATACCAAAAGCCGTCGCAGAAAAGATGAAGGGGTTTTGTAAACCCAAGGGTTACAAAGGGGAAGTACCCAGCACCTGCATGGGAAAAAATCAAAAGATGGTCCACCACATACTGACCAACTTCATCTTTCCTAAACTCAGTTCACCCTCATCAGCTTCCAACTTTGAGCAATGCTTCATCTGGCATATGCTGACCAGCACGCCATTCAATCTTCCTGTCTTTCTAGTTGGAGCTCTTCAACGAAGTGGAAGGAAGCTCCGGTTGGGCTCCCTCATCACAAAGATAATACAGGACAAGAATATAGAGACTGTAGGAGAAATAAGTTCATCAGGAAGTGTTATCACTGCAGGTTTACTGAATGGTTTATCACATAGTCAACCCTTGAAAGGGTACGATGAAGATAGTGAGACTGAGAATGAGCAACCTATTGAAGAAATGGAAGAAATGGAAAATCCAACGAATCTGAACCAGTCTGCTGACAACGCTCAATCTGATGGGGATACAGAACTAGAAACTGACTACACTTCTAATGTGCCATCTGACATTGCCAAAGCTGAAAAGGAGAAGAAAGATATTCATTCTGTTCCACGAAAAGTGAGGCTAATACAAAGAAACAAAAAGAAAGCTGATCAGGACATAGCTGAGTCAGCTTAAAAGAAAATGAGAACAGTAGAAGACAGTGATAAAGAAGAAGAAACTGTCAAAGAAACTGTCCTTGAGCCCAACATCACTCAAGAGGATTCTTCACAAAAACAAGCCTCTGTTCCTCACAATGAGAAACAAGCCAAAAACCCTGCTAGTCCAAAAGGAGCTCAAATTCCACCTCCAACTCAATACCAGCGCAACTCAGCACCTGAAGCTAATGCACCCCATAGTCCTGTTGCCACTCAAGGCACTCAGTGCGAGCCCACTCCTACAAAATTCGCACATCTATGTGCTACTGAATCAGGACGGCGTGTCATTGCCTCAGCCCACACTCTACTTAAGGAACAAGTTCATCCTTCACCACCAAACCAAAACAACTCCACTCAAGCTCAGTCCTCTACTCCACCTATTACTCAACAAATCCTGAGTGAAATTCATAGCCTCAAAGACATGATCAACCACCTCTCCTCGGTTGAGGCGCAACAACCGAACCAAGTTCAAATGACCAAAGTGATTGAATTAATGCTGACTATGGTCCATCACCTGAACTCTCTCGAGGGTCAACTTCATCTGCTGCAAGAGCTAACCAAGTCCATTTATCCTGCAACCCATTTGCCTACTGCTGATGCTGGCAAAACGGGGGAGAAAAATGGAAATCAAGGAGGAACTAAAAGAAAAGAATAGAAAAAAGGATAGATTAAAAGAATGTTTAGAAGTTAAATGTATGCCTGTCTTCATTAGTATGTGTCTTTATTTCTCTAATCTCTCTAGTAATTTAGTAATTCAATATGCCTATTTTCCTAAATCTGAATACTTTGCATTTCTATATCTTAACTCGCGTTATTCATCTTTCAAATGCTAAGTATTACCTGCTGAATGCATGCTGCGTATGTTTGACCTTGTCTAAAATGAACATTGAACAAATTGATTACTCAGCGCTCTCTAACAGAGAAAATCTTCTGCTAAAACTGAGTAAAAATAGAATATGTCCCATAAGCTGACCTATACCTGAAAACTGATCTTAGACTTATTCAATTAAACCTTAGAATGTTTAGAATAAAACTAAGTCAGTAGCTCAGCCCTGACGGGGGAGTTCAATTACTTAAAAAGGTCAACTATCATGGGGGAGCTCAACGCTGAGTTCCTTGCTGATTAGTTTTGCCAACATCAAAATGGGGGAGTTTGTTGAAACACCTTTCCACAGGATTTTGATTTGACAAAATTAATTAAGTGCAATTAAATATTCTACAACACACTAAGTTTAAATGCTTTGATTTAGTGTTACTAATGTGTTTGTTCAATGTTGAGTTGATAATTTATTATAAGACATAAAAGATCATAAGGCCCAAGCCCTATATGGAAATCAAGGCCCACGTCAAACAAGCCCAAGACCACTCAGCCCGTGTATTTCAAAACGCTGTCGTTGAAGTAATGAAACGCATGCTGAGCTAAGAAGGATCCAGAAGATCCACATAGACAACTTCGGTTAGAAGCTGCTGAGCTGTCTAGACAAAACGTACAAGACAGCCGCTGAATACAAGACAACTTCCAGACAAAGTATTTCCTCTTGCGGTAATGAACAGAAGACGCAGGAAGCTGTTCAGTTGACATTACCTTAAATGGAGGAACATACTGCCACACTGACCGAAGAACAGAAGATACTGAAACATGATTAGCTAAGAGAACTGCTGACATACTGAGTGAAAACGACCTGTAGCCGTTTCCCTCCAACGGTTATTTAGAAATTCGAAATAACCAGAAGCCTCACAGCTCTCTATAAATAGAGCCCTCAGAATCTTCATCAATACAGAACTTTGAGCAAAAAGCCATTACGCTGATCAAACGCAAGCAAAAGTTCTGCACCAAGAAAAGCAAAGCAAATCTTACACTATAATTTCATATCTGTGTAAAAATCTAGAGTGATTGATCCTCAATCATCTAAGGTGTTCTAGCAATTGTTGTTTAGGACAAATCTTTATCATTTCTAGAAATAGAAAGGAGAAGCTGAGTACTCGGTTTTTAGTACTTAGTGAATTAGAATAGAAGTGAGTAGAGGTATAGAGGAAGGTACTCTTGTTATACTCAGCTTCTGATTTGTAAAAGGTTTGGTGCTCTACCTTTAAAGAGCTCAGTAGAGAATTCAAAATCTCGGAGTCCCGAGGACAGGAGTAGGCTTAGAAGAAGCCGAACCTGGATAAATCTGCTGAGTAACGTATTTCTAAACCTTTACCTCCTATTTATATTGCTTGCTTAATACAACCTAAAACTGACCAAGTAATAGAGGTCAAGCTGAGTTGTGTGCTGTAAAAGTCTGAGTTCAGGAATAGACTCTAAGTGCTATTTACTGACTCAAGCTAAGAAACTGACCTAGTCACCAGTTGACTAAGCCAGTATCTTGCTGATCACTCAGCACAGCTGTTATTGATCTTTTCCCAAAGAAAAGAATTATGCCCTAAAGTTTAAAAAGTTAAAATAGTTCCTAACCCCCCCCCCCTTGGAACTATACTTGCAATCATATAAGGGACCAACAAGTGGTATCAGATCCTAAAAGCTCACTGCTAAAGGTTTAACAACCTTGAGCTGATCCCTACCATGGGCGAAAACAGCACTCGGTTTCTCCCTGGAAACCAGACAACTCAGATATTACCTGAGGGGTTGTCCGTTACTAGGCCTCCCCTATTCTTCGGGTCAAACTATACCTTTTGGAAGAATAGGATGAAAAATTTCATTCAGGCTACAAACATGAGTGCCTGGCTAGCAATAGTCAAAGGACCGTTTGTACCTGAGAAAACTGTGTTTGGCCAACAAGTTTTGAAAGATGAGGCTGAATGGACAGAGGATGATCTCAAGAAGCTACAAAATAATGCTTCGGCTATAAATATGCTTCACTGTGCGCTGGATGCTGCAGAATATAATAAAATCTCAGGTTGTGAGTCAGCGCAAGAGATCTGGAAGAAGCTAGAGGTCACCTACGAAGGAACCAACAAGGTGAAGGAGTCCAAGGTGAACCAGCAGATGAGATTGTACGAGCTGTTCGAAATGAACAATGATGAGGGCATTTCTGAAATGAATGCAAGATTCACCAACATCATAAATGAGCTTAATAGAGCTGAGTCATAGTAATGACGTTGGAGATTATTGTGATGAATGTGATTGAAGGATTGTTGTGTAAGGGTCAGTAATTCATTCTGCTTCAACGCGTCAGTCTCCATTTCTTGCTTGTTTAAGTTAAGTATTCTGACGGCTTCGCTGATTTGCTCAACTGAGCACTGACTATAGGACACCATCTGCTCATTGGTCTTCAATTGCTCAGTATGAAGCTGTGCAAAGAGCATTTTGAGTTCTGAGGAAGTGGCGTAGTCAGTGTTCACAGCTGATAACTTCTGAACTTGCTGATGGAGAGAGTTCAGATGTTGAATTGTGGATAGCTGTATTTCTGCCAATTTGGCAATGGAATCCTGCTTAGCTTGTTGGGCCTGGAAAGATAAGACGGCATTCAGCAGGTCCGTGTGTCTCTTTACTTCATTGAGAAGAAGAGAGACCTGAGAGAACTGAGTTGTCTCGGGGATTGATGGTCCAGCGACAGGTGAAACGGGATGTTGAAGGTCTTGAATTAGAGCTTGCACTGAGTCGATAAGCTTTTTGCTGGACTCAGTGGCATCCCGGTGTATGTCAGTATGACCAGAAGAAGATGGAGTAAAAGAAGTACCCTGGTCAGTGACTGGATGAGATGGCTTAATCTGCACTTGGGTAGAAGGAATTGTTGGTTGATCAGCAGATAGATTGACTGTGGAAGTATTTACCCGAATACTGTCTGTGCTGACGGTGGAATGATGAGGAGTCAGCACCATGCTTGAAGAGATAGCATGAGTAGTGATCGGTTCAACCTGACTGGTTGAGGTGGTTGATGTATGGTAGTCGGCATGTTCCGGTTGAGAAGAAACAGAGGTTTGTTTTTCTAACGGCGCTGAGGATGTGGAAGTGGATTGCCGTTTGAAAAATGTCAATTTGACAGCAGAAGGATCCTTGGTTGGCTTTGTGAGGAAGAGTTCAGGAATAGATGGTGGATCGATGTGAGGTTCACTGACCAGCTTCTCACTGGCCTTAACCAATTTTCTTCTTCTGCGAGGTGGAGTGCCAGTAGGAGGATCATCGGAGTGAGTGGGAAGAGGTTCATTGTCCTCAGTATGGGTCTGATCAGTTTGGACAACTTGCTTGAGTTGCTCAACTCCAGCAGCTAACTCAGTGTCAGTCTGCACAGCATCACCAGCTGGCTCAGTGTCAGCTTCAACTTTGCTGTCAGATTTCACTGAGTCCTCAGCGTTATTCTGATCACTGGCTTCTTCTTCTTCTTCTCCTTCTTCATCCTCCTCAGTACTGTCTCCATCAAGTTCTTCTTCAACTTGGGAGATAAATTGGTCATCTAACTGGATTTCAGGTTCCTCAGCACCAGTTCCCTGACACTGTGTGAAGTGAGAACTTCCTGGTACAATAAAATCGATGGGCATGACATCCAACGGTACCAGTGTTGATGTCTTTGGCTTCTTCTGAGGTAGCTCTGTAGCGTCCTCAGTATCAGGCTCATCTTGCCTGCTTCTCTTTTCGACTGACTTCCAAGCTGATCTCTGCCTCTTTGCAGGAGACTCAGTGGATGGTGACTCAGTGGTCTTTCTCTTTCGAGAAGCTGGATCCTTAGTTCTTCTCCTTCTTTTAGACTCGGCAACTGTTTCCTCAGCTTGGCCATCCTTCCCAGCAGCAGCAGCAACAGCTTTTCCTTTCTTCAAGGGCTGCCCAAATTTCAGTGCCCTCAGCGAAGCTGCTGTGATCTCTGATCCTTTGAAGGATTCCTCTCCTTCGAGGTCAATCTTGTGGTCAAGAAGGATACGAGTGATGAGTGACCCAAGCCTTAGTGTGTTCGTGCTGCGTAGGAATCCAGCAACTAGGAAAACTGGCAGGTTGATGGGGGTGTAGGTCAACATGTGCCATATGAAGAACTGTTCAAAGTTGGTTGCTGATGTTGTGCAGTTAATCTTGGGGTAGATGAAGTTGGTCAGCAGATAGTGAGCCATCTTTTGGTGCTGACCCATTGAGGATGCTGAGACTTCTCCTGAGTAGCCCTCAGGTTTGCAGAAGCTCTGGACATACTTCACCTTATCTTGATCTCCTGACTTCCTCAGTCTTATTCCCTCAGTTTTGAGATCGAGGAGATTTCCTATGTATAGGGGGTTGATGAAAATGGTTTTCCCTTTTACCTCAGTGCTCAGATAGTCAACAGAGTCATTGGCAACCTTGAGGTTGCGGTAAAATTCCCAAACTAGGTCAGGATAGGTCTCATCTCTGATAGAGAACAGTCTGGTACATTCGTTCTTAGAGATCCACTCAGCAAAAGGTTGTTTGTGTTGTACAAAGTGTTCAGAAGGCCATCTTGAGGGTTCAACCTTCCATTCGCTTATGTTGTCGAAAACTTTGGAATATGTCCTGATCTTCACAGGTTTCTGCTGTCCAGAGGATTGTCCGGTTTTGCCCTTGCTTTGTGAGGGTTCATCGATGCTGGGTTTTTGGTGACCGGCACCGGAGACGTTGAAGGAAAGCTTAGTCATTCTTGAAGATGGAGGAATTAGAGGGATTTGAGAGAAAAGAATTTCAAGGTAATTTCTTGCCTTTGGAATTTGTTAAGCGTAAAGAGTAAAAGATGGGGAATTACCCATAATTTATAGACGAAATGAACGGTGTGGATCTTAACAGATCCATGTGTCAGTTTTGCCTTGGGATCATGTACCGACAATGATCCTGGCATTTATGACACATTACGGCGAATACGTCATCCTTGGCTATACGCCTGCTTTGCATTTAATGCTAACGGATCAATTACTCAGTATTTGGAATATTAAACGTTTGATGTACTGAGTGGACAGAGTTGAATTTTGGATGTTTGTCTAAGTTCAGTCTAGACCTAATTTAATCAGTGTCCAGGTACACTTAGTCAGCATGTGATTTGAAATTAAACTCTTAGCACGTTATTGTTAGTCCCTTGTAAGGTTGCAAGTATAGTTCCAAGGGGGGGGTTAGGAACTATTTGACCTTTTTAAATCTAGGGCAGACTTCTTTTCATAAAGAAAAGGTTTACAACATCTACGCTGAGTGATCAGCAAGACACTGGCTTAGTCAACTGGTGACTGGGTCAGTTTCTTAGCTTGAGTCAGGAAATAGCACTTGGAGTTTATTCCTGAACTCAGACTTTTACAGCACACAACTCAGCTTGACTTCTTTTACTTGGTCAGTTTCAGGTTATATTAAGCAAGCAATATATATAAGGAGTTAAGATTTAGAAATACTTCACTCAGCAGATTTATCCAGGTTCGGCTTCTTCTAAGCCTACTCCTGTCCTCGGGACTCCGAGATTTTGAATTCTCTACTAAGCTCTTTAAAGGTAGAGCCTCAAAACCTTTTACAATTCAGAAGCTGAGTATAACAAGAGTACATTCCTCTATAAGATTTGTCCTAAACAACAATTGCTAGAACACCTTAGATGATTGAGGATCAATCACTCTAGACTTTTACACAGATATAAAAATGTAGTGTAAGATTTGCTTTGCTTTTCTTTTTACAGAACTTTTGTTTGCGTTTGGTCAGCGTAACGGCTTTTCTCAAAGTTCTGTGTTGCATGAGGATTCTGAAGGCACTATTTATAGAGAGCTATGAAGGCATCTGGTTATTTCGAATTTCGAAATAACCGTTGGAGGGAAACGGCTACAAGTCATTTTCACTCAGTCTGTCAGCAGTTCTCTCGGCCAATCAGATTCCAGCATCTTCTGTTCTTCGGTCAGTGTGACAGTATGTTCCTCCATTTTAGGTAATGTCAACCAGACAGCTTGCTGTGTCTTCTGTTCTTTACTAAATGAGGAAATACTTTGTCTGGAAGTTGACATGTGCTCAGCGGCTGTCTTGTACCATTTGTCGAGACAGCTCAGCAGCTTCTTGCCGAAGTTAACTACGTGGATCTTCTGGATCCTTCTTTGCTCAGCAGCGTTTCATCACTCAATGACAACGTTTTAAAGTATGCGAGCTGAGTGGACTTGGACTTGTTTGACTTGGGCCTTGATTTCCATATAGGGCTTGGGCCTTATGATCTTTATGTCTTATAACAATTATAAACTCAACATTGAACAAACACATTAGTAACAAAAAATCAAAGCATTTAAACTTAGTGTGTTGTAGAATGTTTTGTTGCACTTAATTAATTTTTTCAAATCAAAATCCTGTGGAAAGGTGTTTCAACAGTTATCACTCAGCATGCATTTATCACATTTATACTTAGGAATTTATGATAGTGGATTAAACATACCAATGGCTTCTCTCAGTGTGTTGAATTGCTCTTGTGCTAGAGGCTTTGTGAAGATATCAGCAAACTGCTCATCTGTTGGTACATAGGTCAGCTTGATCTCTTCCTTGAGTACATGATCTCTGATGAAGTGATGTCTTATGCTGACATGCTTCATCCTGTTGTGCTGGATTGGGTTCTTTGAGAGGTCAATTGCACTTTTGTTGTCGCATTTGACTTCAATTGTCTTTGTTTGAACACCATAATCTTCAAGCTGTTGCTTAATCCATAGGACTTGAGCAACACAGCTTCCAGCAGCAATGTACTCAGCTTCAGTGGTGGACAGTGCTACTGACGCCTGCTTCTTGCTGAACCAAGATACAAGACAGCTTCCTAGGAAATGGCATCCTCCAGAGGTGCTTTTTCTTTCCAGCTTGTCCCATCCATAGTCAGCGTGAGTGTATCCGATGAGTGTAAAATCATGAGTATTTGATACCATAAGCCTGCATTTACTGAGCTTTGCAAATATCTAAGGATCCTTTTTACCGCTGTGTAATGGGATTCCTTAGGGTTAGCCTGATATCTAGCACAATAACATACTGAGAACTAAATGTCCGGCCTACTCGCTGTTAAGTAAAGTAAAGAGCCAATCATACCTCGGTACAACTTGCTGTCTACTCACTTACCATTATCGTCAGTGTAGAGGATAGTATCAGTGCCCATAGGAGTGGATATTGGTTTGCAATGTTCTAGTTCATATTTCTTCAATATCTCTTTGGCATATTTAGTTTGCTTGATGAAGATGCCATTCTTTCCTTGTTTGATTTGAAGTCCAAGGAAGAAGTTGAGTTCTCCCATCATTGACATTTCGAACTCAGTCTGCATTTGCTTACTAAATTCCTTGCACATAGATTCATTAGTAGCACCAAATATAATGTCATCTACATATATTTGAGCCAGCAGGGTGTCTTTACCCTTTCTCTTAATGAATAAGGTTGTATCAGCTTGACCTCTGACATAGTTTCTAGTCAGTAAGAAGTTGGTCAGCCTCTCATCCCAAGCACGTGGTGCTTGTTTGAGACCATACAGATCCTTTTTGAGTTTATAAACGTGGTTTGGGAACTTAGGATCCTCAAACCCTGGAGGCTGATTAACATAGACTTCCTCGTTTATAACTCCATTAAGAAATGCACTCTTAACATCCATTTGAAATAATTTGAAATTCATATACGATGCATATGCACATAAAATCCTAATTGCTTCTAGCCTTGCCACTGGGACAAAGGTCTCACCGTAGTCAATACCTTCTTGCTGACTGTAGCCCTGAGCTACAAGTCTTGCTTTGTTTCTGACCATGTTTCCTTGTTCATCCAGCTTGTTCCTGAAGACCCATCTTGTTCCAATGGTCTTCTGGCTTCTTGGATGTGGCACTAGCTCCCATACGTTATTCCTCTTGAATTGGTCGAGCTCCTCTTGCATGGCATTCATCCAGAATTCGTCATGCTCAGCTTCAGCAAAGTTCTTTGGCTCCTGAACTGAGACGAAGGCCACATTGCTGAGGTACTTCCTGAGTTGACTTCTTATCATCAGGGTATTTCCAGCTGAGTCAAGAATTGCATTTTCTGAATGCCCTCTTGGGACTCTTATCTCCTTGGGTAGATTTGTGTCTTGTTCTATCTGTGTTTCAACATTCTCTGCAGAAGTGGATAGGTCAGTGAAAACAATCTTAGGTTCACTCTTACTCTTGGTCAGCCGTTTTGTGAAGGACTCAGTGGCTGGTTCTTGATCAGCAGGTGCTGAGTTTGGTTCATCTTCCATTAGCGACTGGTATCTTCCTGCAGGATTAGTTTCATCGAATTGCACATGTATAGATTCTTCCAGAGCTTGAGTTCTCTTATTAAAAACTCTGTATGCTTTGCTGTTTGTTGAGTAGCCTAAGAAGATAGCCTCATCAGCTTTTGAATCAAATTTGGCTAAGCTATCTTTGGTATTTAAAATGAAACATCTACAGCCAAAGGCACGAAAGTATCCAATATTAGGCTTTCGTCCTTTCCAAAGTTCATAGGGGGTTTTCTTAAGTATAGGTCTAACTAAAGCCCTATTAAGAATGTAACATGCTGTGTTAACAGCTTCTCCCCAAAAGTATTTTGGAAGCCTATGCTCATCCAGTATTGTCCTGGCAATTTCAACCAAATTCTGTTCTTCCTTTCAACAACCCCATTTTGCTGAGGTGTTCTAGGAGCAGAGAAGTTATGGTCAATGCCGCTGGCTTCACAGAATTCAACAAACTTTTAGTTCTTGAATTCTCCACCATTATCACTACGGATGTGAGCTAATTTTAGGTCTTTCTCATTTTCAATTTTTCTAACCAAATTTGAAAATGTCTCAAAGGTCTCATCCTTACTGGTCAGCAGGATAACCCATGTGTACCGAGAGAAATCATCTACAATGACCAAGGAAAATCTTCTTCCACCCAGACTCAGCGGCTGGACTGGACCGAAGAGATCCAAGTGTAGCATTTCTAACGGACGCTTAGTTGAGACAATGTTTTTACTATGAAAAGATTGTTTGGTTTGTTTTCCAGCTTGGCAAGCATGGCATAATTGATCCTTTTGAAATTTAAGTTCAGGCAGTCCCTCAACCAATTGCTTTCTTGCTAATTTGGCCAGGAGGTTCATGCTTACATGACCAAGTCTCCTGTGCCATAGCCAGGAATTTTCTTCCTTAGAAACTAAGCATACAGTTTTTGAAATTTTTTTCTCTAAGTTCAGCATAAAGACATTATCTATCCGAGGGGCAGTTAAAATCAACTCATTTGTTTTTCCCTCGTATATTTTACATCCAGTATCATCAAATATAACTTTTCTCCCATTGTCACATAGCTGAGCTACGCTGAGTAAGTTATATTTGAGTCCGCTGACTAGGGAGACAGATTCAATAGTAGGATTACCTCCAATGGTGCCTGACCCTACTATCTTACCCTTTTTGTTATCTCCAAAACTTACGCTTCCTCCTCGTTTACGCTCAAATGTGATGAATTGAGTTTCATCACCAGTCATGTGCCTTGAGCATGCGCTGTCAATATACCACATCTTTGACTTCTCAGCACACCTCAGGCTTACCTGCATTGTGATCAGTTTCTTTTAGGTACCCAATTCTTTTTGGGTCCTGACTTGTTAGGTTCAACAGATAAAGCATCATATTTCATCTTATGGTGACATACTTGTAAGGTATGGCCATTTTTTCCACAGAAGTCACAACTGACCTTCTGCTTAGGATTTTTTACTGACTTGTCAGCACCCTAGTGCTGAGCGTGCCAGCACACCTTAGTGGTGTGTCCTAACTTCCCACAAAAGTCACATTGGACTCTTTTCTGGGGATTACGTCTCTGCTGAGTACCTTGGTACTGAGTTCTCAGAGGAAAATTATTTTTTATTGGAACTTTTAATTTGTTCTGGATGGTTGTGACGTCCTTTCTCAGTTTGATTGAAACTGACTGGACTTCAGAGACAGACTCATGTATGATTTTCATATTTTCATGCAGAGTTGAGTTGTCCTGAAGAAGGTGTCTGAGGTCACTCAGTTTGACCTCTTCTACTTCGTCACAGCGCCTGCTGAGTGCTCTAACTTTCTTGTTACATTTCTTGACAAGTGCGTAGATATCACTCAGGGCATTAACCATATCGTTTCTGAGCTGGGGAAGAGAAATTACCTCATTTGCTTGTTCTTCATCATCAGATGCGATGGATGGGTCAGCATGCTCAGAGACGCACGGCTCAGCAAGTTCATCAGCCATGAAACATATCTTCGCTGACTCTGTGGCCTCAGCTTCAGTTGATGAAGAATCATCACTGTCACTCCATGTTGCCACCATTGCCTTCACTACAACAAAATAGATTTTTAGTGGGGAAAATTTAGTGGGAAAATCTGATTCCCCACTATATGTAAACCAATTATGGCGCATACTGAAATCCCCACAGATGCTAAGGTTTTAATGGCGAAATTAAAATTCGCCATATTAAGTCCATATATTGTGGGGTATTTATGAATTGCCACAAAAGGCTATGGATTTTGTGGGGATTTTTTTATGCTCCCCACTAAATTGTATACTAATTAGTGGCGAATTTCATAAAATTGCCACATAAAACACATAAAAGAAGGCGGCAAAATTAAGCGCTAAAAATTTGGTGAAAAATCAAAAAAATAAAAATAAAAAAGGATACAGTATGATACATTGAAAAGCCACCCCAAAAGCTTTTTCCATAACTCTCTCTCTTCCATCTAAGTCTCTAGAAAATCCCTCTCCTCCATTATTGATTCTTGTGAAAACATGGTCCCTTGCCATCCAAGGTGACCCTTCACCTGCTCGTTTCTCTATCACTAGAAAACACGATAAAGCTTTGATGTCTCAAAATAAGGTGTGTTGTTTTTACATTTTCTCCATATCATGGTGTTAGGATGGATTTGGGTTTGTTTATATATTATTGTCTCAATCTGTGCAATATCCTTTGCGGCGCTTTAGAGTTACTGATTTTCTATTTTGGATTGTCTTCACGTAATTTTGACTTGGGGTTTCATGGTTTCCTATGATATTATTGCTTTGCTGGGTCTCCACGTTTTATTCTGATTTATGTTTTTGAGTTTTATGTTGTTTTCCCTATTCTACTACTAGTTCTTTGATTAGTAATTTTGTTGTTGGTTTTCTTTGTAATCAACACATGACAGATTAGGGTTTTCCTTTTACTAAGTTACCAATGGTGATTACAGAACATATAAAACGTGTTTTTTTTTACAAATGTAGCTGGACAAATTAGGGTTTTTTTTGGGTAATTTATCAAAGAACAGATTATGGATTTTTTTGGGTAAATTATCAATGTAGATTACACGAAAGTTTAGGGTGTTTTTTTACCAATGGAGATTACAACAGAAAGAGTTATCTTTAAGTTATCAATTACATGCCATTTTATTTTTTGTT
Source organism: Euphorbia lathyris (assembly GCF_963576675.1). Lineage (NCBI taxonomy): Eukaryota > Viridiplantae > Streptophyta > Magnoliopsida > Malpighiales > Euphorbiaceae > Euphorbia > Euphorbia lathyris. The sequence goes on from NC_088915.1 coordinate 26,876,951, forward strand.
AATTTACCACTATAGATTCCAAATTTATCTTAAGAAGTCTTCCATCAACTGTGAGACATAAGCTATGAAGTTCCATTTAATTGTAATTTTCTATTTTTCATTTTCCTGCTGTCAATCTGGGGTTCTTTGTTCTAAAGTGTTACACATTGAGTATATTCATTTAGTTCATGTAGAAGTAGAAATTCTATCTCTTTAATACTCTTTTGGTTTTGATGGCAAGTTTTTTCATGTTGATAAACCTATAGTTAAAGAAAGTTTATAATATCAGAGCAAGTTTTGATGATCCGTGAAACCAAACCGGGCCGAATCATAAACACGGACCCAACCTATACTTAGGTCCATGGTTCAAGATCAAACGGGCTCCGAATAAAGGAAGCGGGTAAAATGAGTAACCGCCCCGAAATCCTAAACGGAGCATTAAACCTCCCAAACCTCCCACTCAAAACAAACGAGACCACGTTTGTAGCCATGTAAGGGACGTGGCCTGGAAAGAGTAGCCACCCCCGACGGTTACCTAGGAACACTTATAAAAAGGACATAGAAGCAAATGGGAAGGTACATTCACATCTTTTCCCCACAATACCAGTATCAATTTACCAACCTTCCCATAAAAACTGACTTGATCGTCGGAGAGTTTTCCCGGAGATCCTGTCTCCGGTTCTGTTTTGCAGGTAACCGCGGCGAAGATCATCAAATCGAATCTAGCAAGTTATCATTGGTGCGGTGAGAGTGGACCTTTTTTTACCAACATTTGGTTAAAGGTACCCTAAGAACATGTCAGAACCATCACGAACGGCCGGAGTTACAACCAGATCAGCTAGTACGAACTCAAGAGGTCCACGGCAGCCTGCGAGTACACAGCCTGTGGTACCCAGCTCATCGAATCCTTCAGGGCAGTTGAGTCCCTTATTAGAGGTCCAAGTGCAAACTGAGATGGAGATGTCTAATAGCGATTTTGTACAAATGGCAGGACAGGACTTGGCTTCGAATATGAGCCAAGCGGCTGGGGATCGAATGATTAGTTTGTTAACTGCAATCGCTTAACACAATACCGTCGTAACGGCTGCCCCTTAAGAACCTGTTGTCATCTCCACACAACAACCAACTATTCCTTCCATATCTCCGCTTCCACAGCCATCTCGAGAGCCAAATCGGATGAGTCAGAGTAGTCGCATGACACCACATAGCCATCCAGACCACTACTCACACCAAGATCCTATTATGATGATCCATCCGACCTGGCAGTCATCCCAACCAATGCCAGGAGAATTCTTCCGCTACGACAAACGGAACCCTTTAACCACGGACATTCAGGGTCGATGACGTCTGGAGGGAATATGTCTGGGCGGGAGCATACTTGGAACTTTGATCCTATAACTGGACAGCGGTTAGCCCCACGGCGAGAACAAGTGACGACACGGTATGGCGGGTGGACGTCACCCAGAATTCATCAGCAACGGATGGAAGAAGTTCGGCGGGAACCCAATACTGAATTGGAAGATCAACTGCGAAGCATGATGGAGCGGATGGGATACACACCTAGGGCAAGAGCAACGGTGCAGAGTGATTCGCCTTTTGCCCTATCATTGCGAGAATTTATTCCAGATCACAGAATAAAAGCACCGGCGATACCTAAATATTATGGGGATCCAAATTCTGACCCTGAGGCACATGTCAGAAACTATAGAGAGTTGATGGATGTTGCAGGAGCAAGCGAAAGCATAATTTGTCGATTGTTCTCGACCACTTTGGGAGGAGCAGCATCCGATTGGTTTCGGTCCCTACCAACTGAATCTATTCACAACTGGAATCAATACAGTCGTGATTTCTGTGCAAAGTTCGTGGGCTGTAAAGCAGCGGATGTGACGGATAGGCAGCTGAATGAGATCAAACAGAGAAACTATAATTCCCTAAGGGAATTTGTAGTCGCATTCAATGATATTCTGGTGCGGTTACAGAACCCAGATATCGTGAGCATTCACAACATCATGGCGGATGGAACCACAGATTGGAGCATGCGGGAGGAAATCATCCACAATAAACCACGCACAGTGGCTGAACTCATGAAGATAGCAAAAGAATTCATGGAAGTGGACGATGTTAACAGGGAGCATAGAGCTCAAACCCTGCGAGAAAGAGATGCGGCTAGATCCACCTCGGACAATCGCCGCCATCAAGGCCAAGCATATTCTAAGGGTAATCTGGTTCGAAAAAGCGATCGTTCCTTTAAAGGGGGGGATATCAAACACCATTGAACACGACTCGTTATGAGGTGTTACTTTGGATTGAGAAAAACCCTCTGAAAAAGGATGTGCAGTTTCCTGAGGCGAAAGGTCGAACCAATTTGGGGCGATATCCTAACAAATATTGCAGGTTCCACAGATTGAACGACCATGACACGAACGATTGCTATGAATTGAAGAGGGAGATTGAAAAGCTGATTGAGAGGGGCAAACTGAGTCAATTCATTAGAAAAGAAACGATTGATGAGAAAGCAACGCTCCCGAATGAGGTAGAAGCAAGGCCAGAAAAAAAAGCAGAAAAAAGGGGTGATTAACGTGATAGCAGGCGGGATCTATGAGCCTCCAACAAAAAGGGCTCGCCGTGAACAGCGAAAAAGCAACACGCGTAGGGGGGATGCCCTCAACTACTCATTTGCGCGAATCACGGAGCCGCATGCGGATGCTTTAGTGATTACGATGGCCATTGAAGGATGGGACGTTAAGCGGGTCCTTATTGATACAGGCAGTTCTTGCAATGTCATTACTCGAACTGCATTCAACAAGTTGGGAATTAACGACGAGCGAGTGGAACATACGTTCATGGATGTAACTGGTTTTGGAGGTCAATCATCTCAAACAAGTGGACAGGTGGTGTTGGAGACAGAAATGGGCGACAAGAATCTAAAATGGCGAGGTGATCTAGAATTCGCAATTGTTGATCTCCCATTGGCCTACAACATAATTCTGGGGCATCCGTTCCTGTCGGAAACGGAGTCGTTCATCTCAATGAAGCATTTGACATTGCATTTGCCAACACACCAAGGGCGAGTCATTGTTGAAGGGGATCAACTTATATCTCAACAAGCTTATACATTATCACTTGAACCGAAGCCAGATGGAGAGGATAAAGTTGATGAGAAGTTGCGGCTGAAGCGTTAGGAGAAACAGAACTATTCGCCATCTCAAAGGATAAGAACGTACGGATAGCAACAGGACTTCCAGAGGAAACGAAGAACGCCATTACCGAGGTGTTGATCCAATGCGAGTCGGCATTCGCCGCTCCGAATGAAGTGCTGAAGGGGATAAGTCCAGATATAGCAACCCATCGTTTGAATGTGGACAAAGGTGCAACCCCAGTGCGACAGAAAAAGAGAGGACATGCTCCAGAACGGCAGAAGGCGATTGAAAAAGCAGTGGCGGATTTGCTAGAATCAGATGCAATTCGAGAAGTCACCTATCCGGAGTGGCTAGCCAATGTGGTGCTAGTCAAAAAGCCAAATGGAACGTACAGAATGTGCGTCGACTTCAAAGATCTGAATAAAGCTTGTCCGAAGGATATGTATCCGCTACCTAACATTGATATATTGGTAGATGGGACTGCGGGATTTGAAGCTTTATCGTTCACCGACGTGAAATCCAGTTACCACCAGATACCAATGGAGAAGGCGGATGAGATCAAGACGTCGTTCATAACTCATCAGGCGACTTATTGCTTCAAGGTGATGCCCTTTGGACTGAAAAATGCGGGAGCAACATATCAACGGATGATGAACAAGATATTTTCAGACAAATCAGGCGAGAACTTCTCGATTTATGTAGATGACATGATCATTAAAAGCAAGAAGATGCAGGACCACCCGCAGGATATTAAAGAAATCCTGGAAGTACTGATCAAATATGGCCTCAAATTGAACCCAGAGAAATGCACGTTTGGAGCAAGAGCAGGAAAGTTCCTGGGTTTCATTGTTAGCGGCAAAGGAGTTGAGGCGAATCCTGAGAAGGTTAAAGCAGTGATGGAGATGAAGACACCAAGGAACATAAGAGAAGTACAGAGACTGAATGGGCGGTTGGTGGCATTAGGGCGATTCATATCATGCTCAGCTAGGAGATGTCTACCTTTCTACAATGCCATCAAAAAATCTAAGTCCTTTGAATGGACGCCGGATTGTCAAGAAGCATTTGAGGGGATAAAGCGATTGCTATGCTATCCGCCCTTGATGAGCAGGCCAGAGGATGGAGAAGATTTATTTCTTTACGTACCCGTCACCAGTATGGCGATATGCACGGTGATGGTGCGGGAAGAAGAGGGGCAACAATATCCAGTGTACTATGTGAGCAAAGTCTTGAAAGACGCAGAACTTCGGTATTCAAGGTTAGACAAAATGGCCCTCGCGGTGATAACCACGGCGGCTAGGTTAAAGCCATACTTTCAGGCGCATACTATCATTGTGAGAACTGGAATCTCAATGCGAAAGGTACTACAGAAACCTGACGCATCCGGCCGATTAATGGAGTGGTCAATTCGGTTGGGAGAGTTCGATATTCGCTACGAAGGAAGACCAGCTCTAAAAAGTCAAGTACTTGCCGATTTCGTGAATGAGTTCACGTGGGATGAAGACGAATGTCCAAAAGCACAAAAAGAAGAATGGAGTATGTTCACAGATGGGGCATTGTCCACAGATGGAGCTGGACTGGGAGTCATCATTAAGGGATCGGATGTTATTCGCCTGTACTATGCGGCAAATTTAACATTCGAAACTACCAATAATGCCGCGGAGTATGAAGCAATGATATGCGGATTGAAGTTGCTTAACGAACTTATGCCAGAAAGAGTGGTCATCTACAGCGATTCTAAACTCATGATAAATCAGATCACAAAAAATTATCTGGTGAAACAGGAGGATCTGGTCAAGTACCATCAGGTGGTCGGCAAACTGACGCAGGAGTTAACAAACAAGGGAGTCGTCTGGGAAATGGTGCATGTTCCGAGAGGCCAGAACACAAAGGCTGACGAGTTGGCAAAAGCAGCGGCGAGTAGAGAACCATGGAGTCAAAAAGCATGCAATTTGGAAATAAGGTCAGCACCAGCATTCAAAGTCGATCAGATTATGGTCATCGAAGAGCTGGAAGATGATGAAGATTGGCGGATGCCCATCCGCCAATATCTGGAACATGGAGATTTGCCACGTTTGTAGCCACGTAAGGGACGTGGCCTGGAAAGAGTAACCGCCCTCGGCGGTTACCTAGGAACACTTATAAAAAGGACATAGAAGCAAATGGGAAGGTACATTCACATCTTTTCCCCACAATACCAGTATCAATTTACCAACCTTCCCATAAAAACTGACTTGATCGTCGGAGAGTTTTCTCGGAGATCCTGTCTCCGGTTCTGTTTTGCAGGTAACCGCGGCGAAGATCATCAAATCGAATCTAGCAAGTTATCAAGTTTATAAAATCAATGTTGATAAACCTGCAGTTAAAGCATGTTTTGATTAGTTAGGAAAAGCTTAACTAGCTATTGTCTTAACTCCTACCATTGATCTTTAATTTGTTAATCTACTAAATAACATGTTATGTATTTTCATTGACAGCATGGAGATAAGATGGATCGAACAAATTAGACAGAAATCACCTTCAATCTGTTCGGAATAGATTAGTTTCTTTGATTACCCAAGCAAGCAAAAGCCTGGAGGAAAGATTTCCTGTGTGCGCGTTTGGATTTGAATGTACACCTTAGGTATGTTGAATTTACAGATTTCTCTTTTGTATGATTAAAAGTTATTTCTCCTTATGTTCGATAGATTTTGCTTTAACTAGCATAATATTTCTCTTAACTTAATTTCAGTTTGAGTCATAATCAATAAAAAGTACATTAAAAATAATCATCAAACAAAAATGCTTATACAGTTTTCTTAGTAAATTACTAAATCATTTCAATAATATTTACAACATTTGAAAACTTTCACCATTCCTAATTTAATAATCCGAACATGGAGAAATTTTTGGTGGTGAGAAGAATTTATTTGAACCTAAAACCTCATTGGTATAATCTACATGGACAACATAGCATTATAATTAATGAAAATGGGCAAAGTAGAGTTACAACCTCTTTATTTTTGTTTTGTTTATTATATATTCTTCATTCAATCTTAAGTAGTAAGTATTTGTTTGCTGTATACTTTTAGGTTTGGAATTAGACCCAATTTAATTATGGTTTTTGTTTTCTTTCTTTTCCATCTGCATTTACATGGTAAAAAAGACATAACATATGACTTTTACCAAACCTTAATTAACACTAAGCCCTTAAGGTATCTTTTGCATTGGAACTTCATCATACAGAACTTAAAGTTCCTTATTAGTAATTAATTAGGAACATGAACTAATGCTAATTGGATTTGTTGTTAATCAATAATTATCTCTAACTGTGCTACTGAGAGGTGTTATAATAGTTCATACCATTTCAGTAGTTGAACACTGAATTCTACCATAAATATGTTATTGTTAAATTGGCAGACAATAGTTCATTCCATTTAACTACTTGAGACTTGACAATAGCAAACTTTTTAACTTGAGTTCCCAAATGATCGACATAAATATAATGAATATCAGATCACATAGTTCACTTTTGTCGTTAGAATGATTATACAATATAAATTCAGCATTTTCCACAAAAATATGAAAATATGAGCACCATTTTAGATGTTAGGGGTAAAATTGCACCATTTTGGACGTTAGGGGTACAATCGCTCTTGACGACCAACGTTAGGGATACAATTAATCCATTAGAGATGTTAGGGGTAAAATTGAACCATTTTGGATGTTAGGGTAAAATTGCTCTTGGTTACCAACGTTAGGGATAAAATTAGACCATTTTAGACGTTGAGGGTAAAATTGCACCATTTAGTTGTTAGGGGTAAAATTGTACCATTTTAGATGTTAGAGGTGAAATTGCTTTTGGCTGCCAACGTTGAGGATAAAATTACACCATTTTAGACGTTAGGAGTAAAATTGCACCATTTTAGACGTAGGGGTCAAATTGTACCATTTTGGACATAAGGGGTAAAATTGTTTCTGGCTGCAAACTTTAAGCATTTTTTTACACCTTATCCCATCAAAGACTTGGTTAATATTGCTTAGTAGAACCAACATAAACAAATAGTCCTTGTTTGTTTGAAACTAGTATGAATAACAAACATATTAATTCATAAGATACAAGGAAAAAAAAGAAACAGCCAGAAATAAGTGTACCAAATCTCATAAAATGAGTGTAGAGTGATTTGTCATATGATTTTTGTTATGTAAATTATTTGTTGATAATTTGTCATATGTAATTGTTAATAGTTAGTTATAAGCAGGCTGGTCATGTTTCGAAATGTTACTGATTTTTGTAGATAGAATATTAATGCTTGTTTCTTTTGTTTATCAAGATTTGAATAATTCCACCCGTGCGAAATGGATGATAAACAATGGATGGATTACATCTCCGTTAAAGACAGAATGAAATCTGAATATCGTGATGGGGTTGTCAAATTTTTGGATTTTGCATTTGATAAAGTAGGAAGAGAATGCAAAAAAAGGTGCCCGTGCAACTTTTGTAACAATAATGTCTTTCAAACACGAGATTCGATTTTTGACCATTTGATTGTTTATGGTATGTTTGAGGACCTACAAAATATGGAATTTACATGGAGAAGTGAGTGTTGTTGAAGCACATGGGAGAGAGGTAGAGGGTAATGAAGAGACAATAGGTTATGATGACACAATTTCTTTGATTCATGATGTTACTAATGTTAGAGATGCACATATATCTAGAGATGGAGATGAAATTGGTTGTGAAACAACAGAAAATGATGAGAGGCGTGAAACATTTGTTAAGTTGATGAAAGATGCTAATGAAGATTTGTATCCTGGTTGTAAAAACTTTTCAAAATTAGAATTCATATTGCATCTGCTCCATCTAAAATGAATTAATAGTTGGAGCGATAATTCTTTCACCATGTTGCTCAAACTATTAAAGCAAGTGTTCCTTCATGATCAAAATTTCCCAAGTAGTGCATATGAAGCCAAAAAGTACTCACGGGATCTTGGATTAAATTATGTCAAGATTGATGCTTGTAAGAACGATTGCATTTTGTTTCGCAAGCAGTGCGTTAATTATCAAAGGTGTCCAGTTTGTGATTGCTCTAGGTGGAAGGATGTTAATGAAGGTGATGCCACTTATGGGACGTCTAAGGTGGTCGAAAGGAAAAAAATTCCCCAAAAAATCCTGCGCCATTTCCCATTAGTACCTAGACTTCAAAGGTTATATATGTCATCTAAATTAGCAACCCATATGCGATGGCATAAAGAAAGATGCATAGATGATGGAGTTTTGAGGCATCCAGCTGATGCAAAGTCATGGAAATCATTGGATGAAATGTACCCTAACTTCTCATTGGAACCACGTAATGTGAGACTTGGTTTATCCACCGATGGGTTTAACCCTTTTGGAAATATGAGCTCCACATATAGCATATGGCCAGTGGTATTAGTTCCATATAACTTACCACCTTGGTTGTGTATGAAAAAGGAATTCATCATGTTATCTTTATTGATTCCAGGTGAGAAGGCTCCTGGAAATAATATAGATGTCTACTTAGAGCCTCTAATAGAAGAATTAAAAGAGTTATGGGAAATTGGTGTGGAGACATATGATGCTTCAAGTTCAAGTAATTTTAAACTCCATGCAGTTTTGTTATGGACCATTAGTGACTTCCCAGCATATGCAAACTTGTCAGGTTGGAGTACTAAAGGAGCTCTTGCTTGTCCTTCTTGCAATCTTGACACATGCTCTCAATATCTGAAACATGGTCATAAATTTTGTTATATGGGGCACCGTAAATTCTTAGAAGAAGATCATAATTTGAGGAAAGATAAAAAAATCATTTGATGGAACAGTGGAACAACGTGCTCCTCCTAAATATCTTTCAGGGAATGATATTCTAGACCAATTCATTGGATGTGAAAATATAACATTTGGCAAGTCTACAAAGAAAAGGAAGAAAACTGATTCCACATTGAAATATAACTGGAAGAAGAAAAGCATTTTTTCCAATTGCCCTATTGGAGTAAGCTGTTAATCCGTCACACCTTAGTTGTTATGCATATCGAAAAAAATATTTGTGATAATATCTTGGGAACAGTAATGGGAGTTGTTGGGAAAACTAAAGATAATGACAAATCTCGAATGGACATTGAATTGATGGGTATTCGTAAAGACTTGCATCTTATACCCAAAAGTTATGGAAAAGCTGAAATGTCGGTAGCTTCATACTCTTTAACATTGAAAGAAAGGAGAGATGTATGCAATTTTTTATCTAATGTCAAAGTTCCTGATGGATACTCATCCAATGTGGCCAAATGGGTAAATGTTACTGAGGGAAAAATTGGCGGCATGAAAAGTCATGATTGTCATATCTTTTTACAAGATTTACTTGCTCCAACATTTCGTGGTATCTTACCTAAACATGTATATGAGCCCTTGGTTGAAGTGGGGATGTTCTTTAAGCAATTATGCTCCAAATCATTAAGATTGGAGATCTTGGATAAATTAGAAGCTAACATTGCAAAAACACTTTGCAAGCTTGAAAAGGCTTTTCTTCCATCTTTCTTTGATATAATGGTCCATTTACCAATACATTTAGCAAATGAAGCCAAGCTTACTGGTCCAGTTCAATATCATTGGATGTTTCCTTTTGAGAGGTAATGCTTTATAATATATTAGTTTCTTTCATACAATTTAAAAAGTCATATGACATGTACTTTAAATAATGTTATTTCTTGAATAGGGACATGCAAACATATAAGATTAGTGTACGTAACAAGGCTCGTCCTGAAGGATCGATAGCTGGAGGCTACATAGCAAATGAGTGTCTTACATTTTGGTCTAGGTATTTAGAAAGGACAGAGACAAGATTTAATAGGCTGGATCGAAATTCTGATGGTGCAACGGTTCAAAACTCGGGCATATCTATTTTTTCAGCCAAATGAAAGCCTTTGAGTAAAGGCAAGACTAGATAATTATGTTATAAAGATTCTAGATCAGCTCATTTATATGCTCTAAGAAATTGTGAGGAGGTACAACCATATTTAGAGTATATATACAGTATAATTCAGTGAATTTGCATGAACTATCACTCAAAGGGAAATAAGTTATTTCAATAGTTTGTTCAGTCTAAAGTGGTGTGTTATTGCTTCTAATAATATTAGTATTTAAATATATGCAACTAAGTGCATTATTTCAATTGTACAGACTAGAGATCTTTCTTCAATTCCTCTAAATGAGTCAATCAATAAAAGTTCAGCACCACAACAAATTGATGCAGGTTTAAAAGATTCAAATATGGTATGCGTATATTATTGACTCATAAATGAAAACAAACATATTCTGGTTCTGATATTTTTGTACTGTCATTCATTTGTCTTTTTCAATTGTGGTATGTTTATAATTATTGACTTCAGAAGCTATATTTCAATTTTACAGCTTAAAAATTCATCTTCAACTCCTAAAAATAAGTCTGCTAAAGTCCCTGTGAACGGAACTCTTGTTGTGAACACTACCAAACCTACACCGAAACTTGTTAATGATGCAACTTGTACAACAAAAGAAAGTGACGAAGTATACACTCTCAACTATTTATTACATGTAGTTTTTTTTATTTCATCTTACTTGAATTATTTTCTTTTTTGTTGTCAGGCTGAGATGCTTTGTGTAGTTTGTCAAATCAATATGCCAAATATAGAAGCATATATGAAGCACATGAATGATATCAAACGTGTGTAATTTTAAAAATTTGAACAAATTTAATGTTTTTCTATGTTATTATCATGATCACATAACTTTAGGTACCTTATTTTTCATTTTCTACTTTAGATAAAATGGAAATGAAGAAATTTTCGACTAAGACATTAGGTGGACGAATCAAATCAGTGACAATGTATGATTAATTATAGAAATTGGGGCTTTAATACTTATTAATTTTCATATAATTTCACATACACTAAAGTATTTATCGTAGAAATTAATTTTTGACAAAAGGGTCAAGAAAGAAAAGTGAAAATATAGACGACATTGGTCGGGAAGCTAGCTGTTCTTGATTATTACCAAGGTAATGTTTCTTGCTTTTAATCATAAACTTTTACATTCAATTTAACAATTTCATTCTTTAATTGTTAATTATTTTATTATTTTCACAGGTTATCCAAACGACCAACTCTTGAGGAATTGAATTTTGCATGTTAATTATAATATCTTATTTTGATTGAGTTAGTAACTCAACATTTTGGACGATACAATTTCTCGTTATGTTGCTTGTTTGTAATGGATATAACCTATAACTCATAACATTAGAGCTTAATTTCAAAGTTACATTTAATCTTATAGCTTATTTCTTGTTATGTATTTTCTCAAAATTATATTTAGTCTTATTGCTTAATTTCTATAACAATAATTACTTATAATTTTTAATTTTCACTAAATTGTGTATTTTTTACAAAATACATACATATAATGGGAAAGGAAGATCTCTATTAAATAGAATAGATAATTGAAATTTATATATAAATAAAATATTACAGTGGCAAAATTTGTACCACAAAAGCCTTATATGAAAACAAAATTGGAAACAACAATGATATAATGACAAATAATCTGCCACAAAATATCCTCAAATATAGAGTAATTGTTCATCACAAAAGATTCTCTACTATGGCATTATTTCTTGCCACAAAATTATACACTTTTGTGGCAATATTGCACGCCATAAAATACATGTTTTTGTGGCGTTTATATGTGCCACAAAATACATGCTTTTGTGGAGTATAATTATGCCACAAAAGCACGTATTTTTGTGGCATAATCTTACGCCACAAAATCATGTATTTTTGTGGCATAATCTTACGCCACAAAAATACATGGTTTTTTGGCGTAAGATTATGCAACAAAATACATGTTTTTGTGGCGTAAGATTCTGGCACAAAAATACGTGCTTTTGTGACGTACAACTACGCCACAAACTACATGCTTTTGGGGCGTGAAATTCTGCCACAATACTTCTATATTGTGGCGATATTTTTCGCAATAAAATAACTTGTATAGTGGCGACAATATAAGGCCACTATAGACTATCATTCGTGGTGTTTTTTATTTCCTCACTATATAATATGGTATTGTGTCAATCAATTTTGTTAGCCACTAAAGGCTTTAGTGTCGCGTTCCTAGTGGCTAAAATTATTTTCACCACAAAAACCATCAGTGGAGAATTTCTAGTCTTTTGTGGCAAATAATTTCCCCATAAAAAATTGTTTTTCTTGTAGTGCTTCTTGCCATTCTTTTTGTCTTTCCTCAGCGTTGGGCAGCTTGACTTGATGTGGCCTGTTTGATGGCACTCAAAGCATGTAATGGGCTTTGAGCTGTCCTTTTTGTATTTGCTGTCGCTTGAGTCAGCCTTATACTTATCAAACTTCCTATAAGGCTTTTTGGAATATCTGTCATTTCTTTTGAACAGCCTTTTCATTTTTCTTGTGAACATGGCCATCTCCTCATCGTCAGTTGAGCCATCATTAGTTGAGTCAGCTTTCATGACAAGTGACTTCTGCTTCTTGTCTTCGGATTTTTCCTTCACCTCGAAATTCTTCATTGATATCTCATGGGTCAGCAGTGAGCCAATGTGTTCGTCGTATTTGTAGGTGGTTAAATCCTGAGCTTCCTCAACAGCTGTCTTCTTGGCTTGCCAGTCCTTAGGAACACTTCTGAGTATCTTTTTGACTTGTTCTTCCTCAGTGAAGATTTTCCCAAGTCTCTTGAGCTCATTTATGATGTTGGTGAATCTTGCATTCATTTCAGAAATGCCCTCATCATTGTTCATTTCGAACAGCTCGTAGAATCTCATCTGTTGGTTCACCTTGGACTCCTTCACCTTGTTGGTTCCTTCGTAGGTGACCTCCAGCTTCTTCCAGATCTCTTGTGCTGACTCACAACCTGGGATTTTATTATATTCTGCAGCATCCAGCGCACAGTGAAGCATGTTTATAGCCGAAGCATGATTTTGTAGCTTCTTGAGATCATCCTCTGTCCATTCGACCTCAGCTTTTAAAACTATTTGGCCAGCCACAACTTTCACAGGTACAAAAGGTCCTTGGACTATAGATAGCCAGGCACTCATGTTCGTAGCCTGAATGAAGTTCTTCATCCTATTCTTCCAAAAGGTATAGTTTGACCCGAAGAATAGGGGAGGCCTAGTAATGGACAGCCCCTCAGGTAATATCTGAGTTGTCTGGTTTCCAGGGGGAAACCGAGTGCTTTTTTCGCCCATGGTAGGGATCAGCTCAAGGTTGTTAAACCTTTAGCAGTGAGCTTTTAGGCTCTGATACCACTTGTTGGTCCCTTATTAAGTTGCAAGTATAGTTCCAAGGGGGGGTTAGGAACTATTTAAACTTTTTCGCAATTTAGGCAGACTTCTTTTTCTAGAGAAAAAGATTTTAACAGCAGTGCTGAGTGATCAGCAAGATACTGGCTTAGTCAACAGGTGACTAGGTCAGTTTCTTGACTTGAGTCAGGAGATAGCACTAGGAGACTATCCATGAGCTCTTATGTTTGATGCACTTAGCTCAGCTTGACCTCTTTACTAGGTCAGTTTTTCAATTATTGAAGCAAGTAATACAAATACGGAGTTAAAGGTTTAGGAAAACTTCACTCAGTAGATTTATCCAGGTTCGGCTTCTTCTAAGCCTACTCCTGTCCCCGGGACTCCGAGATTTCAAATTCTCTACTGAGCTCTTTAAAGGTAGAGCCTCAAACCTTTTACAATATCAGCAATTGAGTATGACAAGAGTACCCTCCTCTATACTTCTACTCAATCCTAATCTCTCCACTGAGTACTAATACCGAGTACTCAGCCTCTCCTTTCTATCTCTAGAAATGATAAGTATTTTGTCCTAATACAAAAATGTGCTAAGACACTTTAGAGGACTTTTCTATCACTCTAGACTTTTACACAGATGATAAACTTGTAGTGTAAGAGCTTTGCTTTGCTTTTTTTGCTTGCAGAACTTTGTAGAGATTTGGTCAGCGTAATGGCTTGGTAAAAGTTCTGTGTTGATGAAGCTTGTGATGGCACTATTTATAGAGACATCTGGGTCTGTGGCTATTTCGAATTTCGAAATAACCGTTGGAGGGAAACGGCTATGTGTCGTTGTCATCCTGACTTGTGCAGAACTCTTGGCCAATCACAATCGTGTATCTTCTATCTTTGGTCATCTCAGCAGATGGTCTCGCCTTTTATAGTAAAGTCAACTGGACAGCATACTGTGTCGTCTGAACTTTACTAAAAGAGGAAACACTTTGTCTGGAAGTTTTCCTTTGTCAGCTGCTGTCTTGTACACATTATCGAGACTCCTCAGCAGCTTCATCTTGAAGTTGTTCCCGAAGATCTTCTAGATCCTTCTGAATGCTGAGTTGCGTTTTGAACAAAATGGCAACGTCTTGACATATGCGGGCCGAGTGCACAGAGTTGTTTGACTTGGGCCTTGGCCTTCAAAATGGGCTTAGGCCTCTTGATCTTTATGTCTTATAATATTTTAACTCAACATTGAACAAACACATTAGTAGAATTAAATCAAAGCATTTAAACTTAGTGTCTTTAGAATATGTATTTTTATACTTAAACAATTTTGTCAAATCAAGATTATGTGGATAGGTGTTTCAACATGGACATCATATTGCTTTGAACAGAAATGAAATCTAAACTCTGACTCTTTTCTGAGTCAGAGTTTCTGCATAAACTCTGCACTAATCTTAAAATCTAACTCTCTCATCATTACATATTTCTCTCCATCAACTCTTTATTTATAGATGTTGAAGAGTCATGGTTGAAAGGTCGTATCCCTTGTGAAGAGTCGTGTCCATTGTGAAGAGTCGTGTCCGTTGTGAAAGGACGTCTTTATCCACCCGAATGAACGCGTTTCTTGGATTCTAACATGTGTTCATTGTACTTTGGCATTCATTTTGAACTTTCCGAGAATGGGGAACATATTTTTGGTCTTTGAAATGAAAGGAAGGAGCTGATGGTCGACGCGTGTCGCGACCGAGGATGTAGGATCCGCGGTCGCGGCATGGAGTTTTTTTCGGCCCTTTGTCCTTCGTCATCGTCCTCGATTTGCCATTTTTTATTTACGTCGTCTTTGACTCCTTGTGTAGGGTTTTTATTCTGTTTTTGAGCTCTTTTCGTTCCTATTTGGATTTTACCAAATATTTAGGTACCTTGTATCAAAGAAACATATTCGAAAGTAAAAGTACTCTAAATAGATATAAACAGCACAACTTCGTAATAAAACTGATGTAAATATTGATGATATTTTAGGTGTACTTTGGGCTTAACAACTAGGGCCCATAAGTTCCATGGTTTTTCAATCCCTACGGTTTTCGGTGCGTCACTTTCGGTAAGGCAACACCTATATAATTCCTAAAGATAGACCGAATGGCGTCGAAAATCGCATACCCCTACACAATAATCAATTATAAGTATCAAAGCAAGCAATAAACATCAACACGTATAGAGGAACGGAAATTGTAAAGCATATATTATAAATATGAAGAATGTAAATACGGGATACAACCAAGCCTAGTACATAGGAAGAGTGCAAGTTAATTAGCAAGTGGAAAGGGAGGAATCCGCCCTCGGAACTAGCTAACCGGACTCTAGGCCGTCTCTTAGGTCTTGGAGGTGGAACTCTCGAGCTTGGTGAACGGAGGTTGAACGGAACTTTGACGGAATGCCGGAATCAACGGACACGCTCTCAAGGTGATAGAGTAAAGTTACACAAAATCTAAATGTCTAAACTTTATATCCAAGTCTAGATGCTGAAATGAGTGCTAATCACTCTTATTTATACATCAAGCTAAGGGTGGAGTGGTAATTTCACCAAATACAATCATAGAGATACATTATTTTCTGCAGAATTCGCAGGACACGCCCTGCGTATGGTGGGAGACGTCCTGCGTGTTTGCCCATTTCGTCAGAAATCTCTTGCAGGTGGACCAGATTCAGATCTTGTTGACTCGAACACGCCCCGCGTATGATACCATACGTCCTGCGTGTTTGAGCTTCTGCCTTTGAGTTGCTTAAATCACACCTTTTACGCCCTGCGTACCCTAGAAGACGTCCCGCGTGTTTGAGCTCCTGGTTTTTAGACGTTAAAGAACTGCTATACACGCCCCGCGTCTCAAGAGTTGACTCTAGGAGACCATGCAGTCTGACTTTCAGGATTAGGCTAATCATTTCTAACATGTGTCATACGCCCCGCGTGTTAGGTAGTACGCCATGCGTATGCTGAGTAGACTCCATGTGATGTTTCAGGATTAGCAATCATTTCTGACTCCATGTCTCTACATCCCGCGTGGAGGGGAATACGCCCTGCGTGGATTGTATCCTTGTACCTGAAAAATATACTTCTCACGAGCCGAGTTAGCTTGACGTTTTATTCTCTAAATTTAACTAAAAATAGCGGAAATTATCCGAAAGCTCGGATTTTATTTTTATTTCATTATTTTGTCAAAACACTCTATTTTTGTAATTAAACTTATTTATTTAGCTCGAAAATAAACCGTAAACCACGCTAAAAGATAGGTACAAAACGCCCCTATCAAACCTCCTCGGACTTTAAAATTTTACTTGTCCTTAAGTAAAAGAAATCGAAAGACAAGGGATTGAGATGATTAAGAAACAAACTTTCGGGGTTTTACCAAGTACGTGGTTCCGAGGTTAAAGTTTTATGCAAAATTTTCGGTAAGTACTTACGCAAACAAATGAGTAACCGAACTTGTTTGAAACCTCCATAATCAATCTTTAATAGGCAATATTAACGAGGTTTGATTGTTTTTCGAGAACTCAATTGTACCTCACCAAGGGATTTTGCTCTTACGCTCAATTTTTTTGTGGGTCGGTGTTTTCCACTCTTCTTTGTACTTACTCGAAGTCACATTGAATTTGCATTTTTATCCGGGTTTTTCCTCCTACTTTATGGTTTAGGAACCCGGAGGGGGGTTGTAATGTGGGAGGCTTTTTAGTGGTTAATTTTTGAGACTCGAGTTTAAATACCATTTTGGTGGTCGCACCGTGTTTTTATTTTGGCCTTTTAGTAAATTCGTAAAATAGTCTCGAAATTGCTCGGGTGGAGCTTGAAAATGCCTTTTCGCTCTTTATTGTGTTTTTCTTTTTCCTTTTATTTTGAGAGCGGCACAAAAATGATATCGAGAACTTATGATGCTCTTTTGTCAAGGCCTTGGCTTATTTCGGGTGCGAATTTTGTTGGTATTTAAACAAGAGAAAAAATGGTTAATCGTTAAAAAAAAGGTGTTAACAAAAAAAGTTGGTTAGTAGGCTCAAAGGGGTTCCCTAGTAGTTGATGAAAACGAAAAAGTAAATTAAGAAAAGGATTAGACTAAGTAGGTTCGGTTTATCATCTATTGTCGTTTTAACCAAAAATAAGTGTACTTAACCCAGTATTGGATGCAAATTCTATGAGTCGAGTGAAGTCAAAGCTCTCGAAAATTTGTGAAAGAAATAGAATTCTCGTGCGAACTCTTTTAGGCTCGAATTTTACCTCACAAAATGTCGGGTTAATTGTGTACGTTCAAGTTCACGTCAAATTCTCAATTATCCCATTTTTATTGCCTTTTTAAACTTCATTATGGAGATGACCCGTGGGTTAGGACTCAAATGCTTTCGATTAGTACAAACCTAGACTTTGCATAAATTCCCTAACTTCAGAACTACGACCAAAATTCCTTAACTAAACCGATCCTTTGTTTCGATGTTTTTACTTTTAAGGATAAATAACGGAACTTTAATTGATTTCCGAGGGAGGTAGTGTTTCGGAATAATTTATGAGTTAATAAATTTGTTTAATTATTTTGATGTTATTTGATTTTTATTTTTGTTTTTGTTTAGTGCAAAACGAACTGAAAGTGCGGGGTTGCACGGCCCTCCGCATGTTTAAAGGTGACGTTAATTGCAAAAACGTCGCAAAAGAAAAGAAAGAAAACAAAAACAAAAATGAAGATAAAGTTAACTTAAAAAGAGGGGCCCAGATGGCTGGTCCCCACGCAGGGCCTGCCAGAAGGGGCGCCTTGCGCAAAAAGTGTCTTTTAAACACGCTGGGACCAGAGGTGGAAACACGCGGGGTGCACCGAAGGAGACGCCCTGCGTGTTTCTGCTCCTGGTCCGATTATGGCTTAATTAAGTGAGGCACGCAGGCGCAGTGTGAAGGACGCCCTGCGTGTTGGTTTATTGAGCATTCCAAAACACATACAAAAACGAATGTAACAAAGCATACGATATGATTAACAAAATGAAAAGTACATAGAAAATAACGAAAATAACGAAATACAAACGAGCACAAGAAAAATAAAGAAAACACAAAAACTAAAGGACTAAGAAGGATGCGGAGGAGGGTCGCGGATGTTGAAGTGGGCGAAGAAGGTGTGGGTAAAAGCGTCAAAATTGACCCGATCCTCTCTTCGTTGGGCCTCCAACGCATCGAACCGGGTGATGAAGGTCGAATGATCCATGAGGCGATTAGCCTCAAGGGTATCAAAGCGGGTGGTAATGGTGGCGTTAAGGTCCGAGAAGCGAGAATCAAAATGGGCCCGATCTTGACGTTGTTGGGCCTCCACCGCATCCAACCGAGAATAAATGTCATTGAAGTCATGGTTGGGCGGTGGGCTAAAATTAAGCCCCATTTCCGAATCGGAGCTACTATCATCTTGTTGTTGGGCCGCCCCCGCTTGTCGGGCCGCCCCCGAACTCTCCCCCGGACCGGAAGCAGGCTGCCCAAGGGATTTGAAAGCGTTTTTGCTTAGCGGTCGTGGTTCATGGCTCGGGAGGCGCTCTAAGGCGTTTGCACCGAGGGCGGAGGTGGCGAAGATAGTGATGAGGTGGCCCAAACCGATTTGGGCCCTCTTCCGACGTGGCATGGCGTGGAGGTGAATAGCCAGAAGATAAGACCAATCGTAAGCGAGCTCATTCACGGCACAATAGAGAGCTAGTAGCTCGTGAATGTTCACCTTGGTGGCCTCCGACTTCCCTGAAAAGTAGAAATTGATGACTCGGTGGAGAAGTCGGAGGACGGGGTCGAGGATGCATGATGGCCGGAGGTTGCAAACGTGAAATTTATCGTCCCCGGTGATAGCGAGCCAGAATGGTTTGGCGGAGACGTCCGTCGGCCATTGAGATATGCCTTCTTCAGCTTGTTTGGTGAAGTGGTTGCGGATCCATTGAGTATCAATGGAGAATGGTTGATTATTGAGGCGGAAGCTGAAGAAGGCGGCACCCAGGACATTGTTGGAGGTCATAGTGGTGAAGAACTCCAACACCAAGGATGGATACACGTGATGGTGAGCCCAGAAATGGTCCTCCAAACCGAGAGCGCGGAGACGCTCCTCGAAAGCATCACGGATGTTGTAATGCTCAAGAGTGTGCAATGTGATGTACGGGAGGACTAAGGGTTGATTGGCGGAGAGGTTCTGATAAGCCTCGGCCTCGGCTTCAGTGAGGAGGTGGAAGGGTGCCAGATATTGGGTTGTGAGTGGTGGTGGTGGCGAAAGGGAACGGTTAGAGCGGTTACGGGTGGTGCGAGCTCGATGAGCCTGTATTTGCTGGTCGAGAGGAGTGTTAACAACGGATCGTTTGCTTCGGGTCATGGTGGTAGGGAGGAGGAAGAAGTATGAACGGATGAGAAGAAATGTGGGAAGAGAGAGTGAGTTGTGAGGAAGAAGAAGGAGAAAATGAGGATTTTATATAGGAGAGATGGGAGAGATCCAAATGTGATTCGGATTCCCAAGGGGGATATGCGGGGCGTGAAGGGTCCACGTCCCGCGTGTCTCACCTCCTAGTTTTATTTTGGGATAAAGTGGTCGGACACGCGGGGCGTGCATGGGGGTACGCCCTGCATGTCAAGTCTCCTGGTCAGAATTGTTCTGGGAGATGGCGGAGACGCGGGGCGTACTCAGGGGTACGTCCCGCGTAAATGACGGTTTTTTGCATTTTCGTGAGTCTTTTCAAATTTTTAGTAGTTTTAATGAGTTTTATGATTTTTATGTGTTTTAAATGTAATTAAGAGGGTGAATTTATTAGGAATTTGAAAAGTTTGTGATGTGGTTGGAGAGAAAAGGAGGTGGAGTGGAGAAGTGGGAAAGATTTTTGGGGAAGAGGAGAGAGTGATGGGGAAGGAAAAAGAAGGGAAAGCTGTCATGGGGAGTCTGCAGTTCGTAGCTCCCCAGGATACGCAGGGCATGTCCCATGAGACGTCCCGTGTGTCCTGACACGTGTCCCAATTTTGGGCAAAACTGGGAAGGAATTACTACGCGGGGCGTGGTGGTCTTTACGCCCCGCGTGTTAAGACTTTTCCTTCTAAAAGAAAAACAGAATTTGGAACACGTGGGACATATTGGTGCATACGTCCCGCGTGGATTTCATTTATTTGGATTTGAACAAGGGATTTGTTTTTCTTTAAATTTTTTTTTGAGAAAAATAAAACAAGAAACACAAAACAGAAATGTAACACCGAATGAAAATAACGATATGAGGAAAACTAAAAATATCGTATGTAAATCGAAAAACGGTTATGGTACATATAAACAAGTGGTTTGCGAAATCCAAACCGTTGCTACGCTTAGAGTTGGAGTAGCTCGACTTTTTCCCATGCGGTGGCTTAATGCAAGATGTCCGAGTTGGAACTTGACGGGTCCGAACTTCCGCTGTTTAGGATCGTGATCACCTGTTCGGACTCCCGGTTCTTGCCCCGCGGGTTTGGCTCAGTGTTTGCCGGGAGGGTTCCTAGCGGCCTTTCTTGTTGCTGCCGGCTCAAGTGGGCCACCTGGCGGCTAAGGTCCCTACAAAACACTTCGCAATCGGAAAGACGGGTTAATATATCCTTCAACAAAGACGTGACCGACTGACCATGTACATTGTTGGGAGGTGGTGCGTTTCGATTACCGGGCATGGCTTGTGATTGCCCTAGCCCATTTTCCCGATATTCTTGCTCAAAGTCGGATGGAGGTCTCAACATGTTATTATTATTACCATATGATAAGTTCGGGTGTTGATACCGAGGCCTCCAACCGCTATTATTATTATTATGGTGGTGATAGGAGTTCGGGTTAGGACCATACCTTGGGTTGCCTCCTATATAACTTACGCTCTCGATATCACCGGCGAAAGGGCTACCGGCTTGGAAATTGAGTCCGTCGTGGTCTCCACCACAGTGATTGCACATTAGGACGGGTGCAACCTTATTGAGGCTCATCTGGGCTATCAAAGCGTCAAGTTTTTTATTCATCTCCGCCATGGAACTTTTTGGAGCCTCTTTCTCCACAGTGAACATTTGATGTCTCGAAGGTCCGGCAAGCCGATCCTCTTGCTATTGCACGCTTTTTCTCGCAAGCTCATGAATGAGCTCGTATGCTTCGTTAGCTGACTTCCGAAACAGGTCCCCACCTGCAGCAGAATCCACGGTAGCACGATTAGTCGGAGTCAAACCGTGATAAAAAGTGCTTACTAAATCATGTTTGGGGATATCATGGTGCGGGCAGCTTCGAAGCAACTTCCGGAATCGTGCCCAAGCCGCATGGAGGGCCTCGTGTTCGAGCTGCTGGAAGGTTATGATGTCGTTCCTCAACTTGACTGTCTTAGAGGGCGGAAAATAATAGGAAAGGAACTCCTTTTCGAGTTCCACCCATGATGTGATCGAACCCGCCTCCAACGAGTGCAGCCATTCCAGTGCCTGTCCTGTCAAGGAAAAGGGAAACAATTTTAGTCGGACAGCCTCAATTGGTACACCGTTTTGCCGAGAAGTTTCGGCACACATAACAAATTTGTCTAAATGTTCGTTTGGGTTCTCATGAGGTTCTCCTCCGAACTGGCCAAGTTGCTGGATGAGTTGGATCATGCTAGTCTTAATTTCATAGGTGTTGGTCGGGATGGTGGGGGCAACGATTCCGTTGCGGTTTTGAGGACGGTGTGGAGCAAGAATCTCCATCATTGAGCGCATGTCGTTCCCTCCACCATTGCGGTTGTTATTCACGGGTTGCACCGGCAGCCTTTGGTTGCCCTCGGGCTGATTAGCTTCATTGTTGAGGTTTGTCATTTTGTCTCTCCGAATCCTGAAAAGAGTACGTGATAGGGGCGTTTCGTCCCTATCTTTTAACGTGATTTACGGTTTAATTTTAGAAGAAATAAATAAGTTTAATTACAAAAATAGAGTGTTTTAATAAAACAACAAAATAAAAATAAATTCCTTCTTTCGGTTAATTTTCCTTATTTTTTATTAATATTAGAAAATAAAACGTCAAGCTAAAGATTTGTATTTCAGGTACGAGGAATGAGTGAAAATCTACTCAAATACGCGGGGCGTATCATCATTTACGTGGGGCGTATCATCATTTACGCGGGGCGTATCATCATTTACGTGGGGCGGATCGTTATTTACGTGGGGCGTAAAACATGGTGTCAGAAATAATTGCCTTATCTGCAGGCACTATGTGGAAATGACTCAGCATACGCAGGGCGTATGACACCTTACGTGGGGCGTATGACACATGTCGGAAATGATTGGCCTAATCCTGAAAGTCAGACTGCATTGTCTCCCGGAGTCAACTCTACTACGTGGGGCGTAAAACCATATACGCGGGGCGTAAAATCATTTACGCGGGGCGTATCACCATATACGCGAGGCGTAAAAGGTAGTTCTTCAACGTAAAAAGATCAGAGACTCATTTACGCGGGGCGTACTTCAGCTACGCAGGGCGTATTTGAGACAATTAAACATAGAGTTGGTCCACATGCAGGAGATTTTTGACGGAATGGGCATATACGCGGGGCGTGTCTCACCATACGCGGGGCGTATTATGGTATTTCTGCACTCAATGATGTTGCTCCATACTTGCACCTTGTGAAGTTACATTTGTGCCCCTAGCTTGATGTATAAATAAGAGTGACTAGCACTCAATTAAAAAGCCTGAGACCTTAATAAATCTCTTGACACCTTGCACATAGCTACATTTTACCTCTTTTTATTCTTGTTATTTTAGTTTTAAGATTCAGTTTTTATGTAATAGAACTCTCCCACCTCGAGAGCTTGTTCGTTCATTCCGGCATTCCATCGAAGTTCCTGATAGCTCCCATTTATATAGTGTTTTTAGGATTAATTTAGATTGTTTTTATTAGTTTCTAGTTAAGTTTTTGTATTAATTTGTTAGTTTTTAGTTAGATTTAGTATTTTCCTTTATTTATGGCATTTTCGGTGTTTCAGGGATTTTCAGGGACCTTTCGTGCATTTCCGAACCAGACCCAAGCCTATTGGAGCCTTTCCGGATCATTCAGGGACCATCAGAGCACTTTTAGGATTCGTCAGGGACCATTAGAGCACTTTTCGGAAGCCCAGGGACCTAAACAGATAAAAGCCAGAGTCACAGTTCCTCAAATAGGACCTGTCTCGGCGAGACATCACCTGTCTTGTCGAGATAGGCCCTCGTCTCGTCGAGACAGGCCTTGTCTCGGCGAGACGAGGCGGGAGAAGGCGCGCCTGCGCCTTCCCCTTTGCTGAAATTCGCGGATCAGGGCCCTAAAAGCCCATTTAACACTTTGTAAATGCCATTTTTACCCCTGATGCATTAGGGTTTCCTCCCTAACTCTATAAATAGGGAGCTAAACCTAATCTTTCGGGGGGGATTAGCCATTCAATAAATCAGAGAGTCGCTAGGGCTTTCTCTCCTCCATTATGTAGGTTTATATTTTTGTTTAGATTAGATTTCCTGCTTTCTAGATTAGGTTTATTTTCTGTTTTTATTTCTTATTCAAGAACAATTGATGGGAGAAGCTCCATATCTTCTATTTTTGTAATCAGAATCGACAAGCGGGTTTTGGATTTCTATCTCTCCCTCTTATCTTTTCCTTTTATATTCAATTGAAGATGTTTTTCCATTATTCATAATTTCCTCCTATTTTGATTAGTTTGTCTATGAACTGATCTCCATCTAATTTGGGATGGGGAAGAAATTGGTTGTATGAATATGTGTGATTAGGGATCTAGGACCTTTGATTGATCAGTTTATACATGCTTAATGCCTAGAAATTGTTAGGAACGGGATTTATGCTAAAATGAACATTGATAATGATCAACTAGCCTGTTTATGTATATAATGTGCCTAATGCCTGTGACCCTGACATTAAATAGGATTATAGATAGATGAGAACCTGACCACGGAATCGTCTATACCGAATTTGTATTAACCTGACTTCACTAGAGACCACTAGGAATGAGGCTTTGTGGCTGAGCTACGACTTTAGTCTTAGTTGTCAATAAACCTAATGCTTTGCATGACCTAGGGTATATGCCTAATCAAGCCGTCACCCAAATGCATGTGAATAGGAAGGACAATTCTGATCAAATTAGTCTTTCACTTAGGACAACTACCTTCAATCATTGGTAAAACATAAATCTGAACTCCCTAAGCCCATACCTAGGATTTAATCAAAGGATTCCTCAGCCTAGGTTGTGCCATCCATTAATTCATCTTCTACCTTGTCAATTGTTCAATTTATTTTGTATCTTTATTGCTTTCAATTAGTTAATTAGTTATAAAAAAAAACCAAATCTTTATCCAACCCTCTAAACAATTAGATCATTCTAGGTAGATTTGCTAGTTATAACAAATAGTCCTTGTGGTTCGATCTCGTGCTTAGCACAATATTACTTGTTGCGATAGGATACACTTGTCCTATTAAATGCTATATACTTTGCGAGCATCAGTTCCGTTCCATCCTCGTCCACCAAGCTCGAGAGTTCCACCTCCGAGTCCTAAGAGACGGCCTTGAGTCCGGTTGGCTAGTTCCGAGGGCCGATTCTTCCATCTTCGCTCGCTAATTAGCTTGCACTCATCCTATGTACTAGGCTTGGTTGTATTCTATATTCTTACTCTCCATATTTATAATTGACTATTGTGTAGGGGAACGCGATTTCCGACGCCATTCGGGCTATCTTTAGGGATTCATATAGGTGTTGCCTTACCGAAAGTGACAAACCGAAAACCGTAGGAATTGACACACCACGAAACTTACGGGCCCTAGTTTCTGATCCCCAGCATTAAACATGCCTTGACTAGGAACCACGTAGTCTAAGTACTTCACCGGTCGGTCGAACTACACGTAGTCGTCTTTGCAAGAGTAAATCATCAACCGAATATATTCGGAGTTATTGCATGTTATGTTTATAACCTATCGTCACCCATATCATTCCGTGGAGTTTTCCGTTACATAAATCTGTATCACCAATAGGTTAGGAGTAGTTTGTAGTTGTGTCTCTCACCAACCCCAAAGTATTCACCGCTTAGATAACGTATAAAACCGAGTCGTCTAACCGGATTATTACTTGATACGATGGGGTACACTTGCCCCTAAGTAGTCGTTGTGTCTAGGAAAGTTAGAGCATTAATAAAGATCACATTCGTAGCCGTAGTACATCCATCGTAATATATATTTATCGTTGCTAAAGCTCTAGCCTAGGTCGTACGCGCATCAAGTTTTTGGCGCCGTTGCCGGGGATTTATAATTTCCTACAATATTAGACAAAAACGTTTTATTGTTAGTTTAAGCAGTTGTAAATATTATTCTCTTTTTGTGAATAATTTATTTTATTTCGTACTAATAACCTTTTCCATGGCATTATAGTTGTCATCTGTGGGACGACCTCATGGGTGACGAATGTTCGCACCAACAATCGTCCTCGCAATTCGATGTGGTAATCTCTATGCTTAAAGGTATTCAAGTGAGATTATCTAACAATGAGGCATATTGCAAGGATTTGGGAAATCAAATCACTAGATTGACGTCTCGTCTTGATTCAACCGCGGACGAATCAATTCGAGACACCAATCCGGGTGATCAACATGTAGAGGTCGAGTTAATTGAGCCCTCTCAAGAGGAGTCCCCAAGCCATGTAGGATGTATCAACTGCGAGGAGCCGAAAATCCTAATCGATAAGCCGGTCATGTGTAAACCCATGGAAATAAATCCAAAGCTAGAAGAGTTCAAGGTTCCATCTGAATTTTTCACCCTTTTTGAACTACCGAAGGAGTCAAAAAGGGAGCAAACTAAACTCTTCAATAATTTTTGTAAATATAGTTTTTGGTTTTTGTTAAATTTTTTTGAAGCTAACAATCTGTTTTGTAGGTACGGATTGTTTATTCAAGAATTTGCATTTTGTAAATATAGTGGGAAATGCTAAGTCGAGCTCACCGACTATAACGTAGCGCTTCTTGGAGGCAACCCAAGCTCGAATAAGGGAGTTTTTCTTTCCCAACTTTTATTTTCCGTATGTCATTTCTTTAAAAAAAATCAAAAGAAAAACAAATCCCACTTTTTCCAAAAATAAGCCGCGCGGGGAGTAACCCATTTTTACGCCCCGCGTGCCCACCGTTTTTCTTGTATAAATGGCTCAGAGATAGAAACACGCGAGGCGCCACTCTTCATGCGCCTCGCGTATTTGAGTCTCTGTCCAAAAACGGCTCAACATGCACCTCCTACGCGGGGCGCCCCCCTGGGCACGCCTTGCGTAGGACCTAACTCTAAGAGTCCTATTTTGTCCTTCTTTATTTTTATTTTTGTTTTCTTTTCTTTTTGCGACGCCCTTGGAATAGGCGTCATTTTAATAACGCGGAGGGCCGTGCAACCCCGCACTCTTAGTTTGGTTTGCACTAACAAAAATAAAAACAAAAATAAAAATAAAATAAACAACAAAATAATTAAACTAATTTATTAACTCTTTTAAATTTTTCCGACACGCTATCCCTCCTTCGGAAATTAATTAAAGTTCCGTTATTTGTCATCAAAAGTAAAAGACGTCGACACAAGAGGATGGCCTAAATAAGAGATTTTAGTCTAGGTTTTGAAATTAGGGAATTTGTGCAAAGCTTAGGTTAGTACTAAACTAAGGCATTGAGTCTTAATCCAAATGTTATCTCCATAATGAACTTTGAAAAGGCAATAAAAACGGGATAGTTGAGAATTTAGCGAAGACTTGATAGTGCACAATTTAAACCCGAATCTTTGTGAGGTATTTTTGAGCCTAAAAGAGTTCGTACGAGAACTCTAATTCTTTCGCAATTTTTTGAGAGTTTTGACTTCACTCGACTCATAGAATT
The DNA here is from genome assembly GCF_963576675.1 of Euphorbia lathyris. Lineage (NCBI taxonomy): Eukaryota > Viridiplantae > Streptophyta > Magnoliopsida > Malpighiales > Euphorbiaceae > Euphorbia > Euphorbia lathyris. The sequence goes on from NC_088915.1 coordinate 26,904,188, forward strand.
TGCATCCAATACCGGGTTAAGTACACTTATTTTTGGTAAAAAAGGCAATAGATGATAAAATGAACCCACTTAGGCTAATTTTTCTTAAATTATTTTTCTCGTTTTCATTAACCCTTAGGAAACCCCTTCGAGCCTATTAACCAACTTTTTTGTTAATACCCTTTTAATATTTAACCCTTTTTCCTCTTGTTCAAATACCGACAAAATCAATCACCCAAATCACTCGGAAAAAGTCACGGCCTTAGCAAATGAGCACCATAAGCTTTCAAAATATTGTTTTTGTGCCTCTATCAAAACAAAGGATATAATAAAAGCAAAAAGGCATTCTCAAGCTCCACCCGAGCAATTTTCAAGTATATCTTGTAAAATTCGCTAAGGCCGAAGCAAAATACGGTGCGATCATAAGTCGGTATTTTGAAACTTGAGTCTCTTTAAACTAACCACTAAAAAGCCACCCACATTACAACCCCCCTCCGGGTTCATTTTTAATGTTGCCTAACCATATTTTAAGAGGAAAAACCCGGATGAAAATACAAATTCAACATGATCTCGAGTAAGTGCAAAGAAGAGTGCTAAAACACCGACCCACCAAAAATTGAGCGTAAGAGTGAAAGTCCTTGGTGAGGTACTACCGAGTTCTCAAAAAAATGATCGGCTCCCGTTAATATCGCCAATTAAACCTAATCATGGAGGTCTCAAATAAAATTTTGTACTCAATTGCTTGCGTAGGTACTTACCGAAATCTTTGCATAAAAACCGTAACTCTGAAATCACGCGCTTGGTAAAACCAACCCTTCGGTTTGTCTCTCAATTATCTCAATCCATTGTCTTTCGATTTCTTTTACTTGAGGACAAGTAAAACTTTAAAGTCCGAGGAGGTTTGATAGGGGCATTTCGTCCCTATCTTTTAACGTGATTTACGGTTTAATTTAGAAATAAATAAGTTTAATTACAAAAATAGAGTGTTTTAATAAAATAACAAAATAAAAATAAATTCCTTACTTTCGGTTAATTTTCCTTATTTTTGATTAATATTAGAAAATAAAACGTCAAGCTAAAGATTTGTATTTCAGGTACGAGGAATGAGTGAAAATCTACTCAAATACGCGGGGCGTATCATCATTTACGCGGGGCGTATCGTCATTTACGCGGAGCATAAAACATGGTGTCAGAAATAATTGTCTTATCCGCATGCACCATGTGGAAATGACTCAGCATACGCGGGGCGTATGACACATATCGGAAATGATTGGCCTAATCCTGAAAGTCATACTACATTGTCTCCCGGAGTCAACTCTACTACGCGGGGCGTAAAACCATATACGCGGGGCGTAAAATCATTTACGCGGGGCATATCACCATATACGCGGGGCATAAAAGGTAGTTCTTCAACGTAAAAAGATCAGAGACTCATTTACGCGGGGCGTACTTCAGCTACGCAGGGCGTATTTGAGACAATTAAACATAAAATTGGTCCACATGTAGGAGATTTCTGACGGAATGGGCATATACGCGGGGCGTGTCTCACCATACGCGGGACGTATTATGGGATTTCTGCACTCAATGATGTTGCTCCATACTTGCACCTTGTAAAGTTACATTTGTGCTCCTAGCTTGATGTATAAATAAGAGTGACTAGCACTCAATTAAAAAGCCTGAGACCTTAATAAATCTCTTGACACCTTGTACATAGCTACATTTTACCTCTTTTAATTCTTGTTATTTTAGTTTTAAGATTCAGTTTTTATGTAATAAAACTCTTCCAATTTTGTTTTGCAGTCAGTGATACTGTTCAATATGTCAATGCTTCTAATGGTATAGTTTTAATTGCCAGAATAAAGAAGCAAGTAAAATAATTGTTGGGACAAATGATTTTATTTCATTCAATTTTAATGTCAGCTTCAGCTTAAGATCGATATCTCAAAGCTCCATGGCATGCCTTGGGAAGCCAATTAAAAATTAGCCCATTGTAATTGTAAAAATTTACTAGGTTCTTAAAAATATCCTCGAGTTTTTTTTTTTTTTTTGTTACCTTTTCCAACCAAATGCTTCAAAATCTAAATAATTGAAAAAGATAAGATGACCTTTTTCCTTTTCGAAATTTCCTTGCATAAGGCTTGAAGATATCACTCAGATCAGACTATATATGCTCCTCTGAAATGCCGAAAATATGAGAAGAAAAAAAGATAGTATATTTTACTGTTGTCCCATCAATCTTTACATTCTGATATTTTCCCATCATTGACATAGTATTTCCCTTATTTTTATGTTCTTATATCTTGCTATTTTCCATTATGTATTTTCGTGCAAGTTTGATAATCATATTGTAGCTTCATGGTTGAATTCTTCTTTTGTCGACTGAAATCTGAATGCACCAGGGAGTGGTACTACCTCAAGGTTAAGGCAATTGGGAATGGAATTCACTGTTTGGGTATTTAAACATGTAAGCATCTTGGCTCTTAGTTTTGGATTGTAATTTAATTTTAAAATACTGTGAAGAATTTTTGACCTTTAAAGAAAATAGATGCGGGTGGATCCTACACTGACATTTATCTCTCTGTCCTACCTACCTACCAAAACCCAAAGGAATTGTGCCATAGGAACTTCCAGAAATATGAAGAAGAAATGAATATTAATTGAAAGTGATTGCCTCAGTATATGACTTGCTGTGAATTTGTCTTAGTTTTTAAAAAATATTGCTGGTACATGTGTTGCAATGGAAGGTCCCTTAGGCAAGCAGAATTGACCTAATTTACTTTTACCTGTAATATTGTTGCTATACTCTGTTTGTTATCTAGTTATGGGTTTCTGTAATATGAAGAATAATTCACCCTCTTAGTAGGGTTTCCGAGACTTGCTTTCCTTTTGTCATATTTTAGCTTAATGTGGAAGTGCTTGTTATGGAGAACCCAACATTTTCTGATTTGAAAATCTCTCTTTATAATAGTGACTTTCTTTCTATAATTCCAATACCACTTAAACACAGCTCCTAAGGGATCTAAAAAAGATCAAATTTCTACCTCTTGGTAAATAACCTTGCACATTTAAAATAACTGGTTTGGTTTCTTGTATATAGTCACTACCTGGAATTCATACCTAAAACTGAATATGAATGGAAATATTACTGCCCTGAAACACGCATACAATCACACAGTCACGTACATATCTAGGGAGACAAGACAAATAGTCCTATAACTTCGGGAGAAGAGGTGCTGTTATGTGTCTGCAGATAGGATGTTGTCACAGGTCCTTTCACAAGAAAATCCTTGATTTCTCTTGCTTTTCACGTTCTTCGAGTTGCCTATCCTTAAAGCTCAATGGTAATTTGTAAGAGATCACCAAACTCCCTTCACACGCTTAATTGTTTTTATTTAATATGATCCTCCCCTTTAAATAGACAATGATTCTAAATACATAAGAATTCCTTTTCCGAAACACTCCCAAACAATAAGACTCCTAAATAATGGAACTTCCTAAATAATAAAACTACTGAATAATGAAAATCCCTAAATAATATAACTCCTGAACAATAGAAAATTAAATAATAGAACTTTTTAAATAAGATCCAAACCCTACTATCTGTAACGTAACAGGTGCCTCCTCAAAGTGAGTGATCTAGGTCTATTAATATGGTAAAAGAAATACCATTGGATCATTGCAGTGCCTACCGTAACTATGGGTTACCAAGTCCACTGACAAACTTTATTGATTAAGAAATTAATAACCTTATATTTGACAGTATTAATGAGGGTGATTTTTTATAAGGTACTTAAAATTGTAATAGAGTAAGAAGTGTAGACATAAAATTTGACGGTAATTTTAACGTTGGTTGGTCACCGTTAGATCGACTTATTAGAATCCCACGGTGGAGATTAAAATTATCCTAAGGCTTATCTAATAAACATAGATTTAACGACGACTGACCGGGGAAAATTTAAATTGGAAATGTATCTAAAGTGTCGTATGAGATATCATGGATATAAGTATTTAATTAAGACAACTCTGAAATATCAATTTTTTTTTTTGGCTTTCTTCTTGGTGGAGAAAACTCAAATTGGAGCCTTGAAATATCAATATAGAGACAATTACATGTACGTAAATGGCACTGAATTTGACAAGATTGTTGTAAACTTTTTCAAATTTAACTTCGAAAAATGTGATTTCCCTTGGATGCAAGAAGGCTGACTGCCTTTAATGCTATTACTTTCTTAAGAGTCGCCAAGCTGTGGATTCATAATATCCTACTTCAAAAGATCATTGGCTAAGCTTGTGAAGGTCAAACAATGAAAATGGTTCAATTGGTATATAGTATATACACATGTAACTTGAAGTGCTATGATGTGTTTTCACTGTTTCAGATCATTGGCTAAGCTTGTGAAGGTCAAATAATGAAAATGGTTCAATTGGTATATAGTATGTACACTTGTAACTTGAAGTGATGTGATGTGTTTTCACTGTTCCAGTGCATCTTTGTAAAGTTCGGAAAAGCTTTGATCGCTTTTGACAGATGCATGATAGAACTTTTTACATGCATCATTTAGGCACGAATTGATCAGCTTAACCTCATGGGCCCAGTTATACTGAATGGAATTCTGAAGTTACTTGATAGTTATTCAATCTCAGAATCAGGTTAGCGAGTGCTTTTATATATGCTCATGGTTTCATGATGTTAGGATATGTATGATTTCATTTTGAGTGATTCTACCCTATTTGCATATTTCAATGTAATTGATGGTATTTACTTCCAGATGTTACTGCGAGAGAAACCAAAACCTTTTCTTTTCAAGCAATTGGTTTGCTTGCACAACGTCTGCCACATCTATTTAGGTACTTACAAGTTACATATCTGCTCCTCTTTTAAGTCGTACATCATTAGTGCAATTAACTAGTCTGATGGCTATTCCCCTTTGTCTCAGAGACAAGATTGACATAGCTGTTCGCCTTTTTTATTCATTGAAAGTGGAGGCACAGTCTCTCCGTTTTGCTATCCAAGACGCAACCAATTCTCTTGCGGCCGCATACAAGGTTTTCTACTTAACTTAGCCAAAGTAGGTCTCTTTATTTTCTTCCTTCATTTGAAGGTTGGATCACTTAGCTTCCATTTTGGCATTTTCAAGTATTGTTTTTGGTTGTTTTTCGTTTTTCGTTTTTCGTTTTTCGTTTTTCGTTTTTCGTTTTTCGTTTTTCGTTTTTCGTTTTTCGTTTTTCGTTTTTCGTTTTTCGTTTTTCGTTTTTTTTCGTTCTTGCAATGTTTCTATTAAGAAATAAATTCTCGATAACTATGTTGGTGTTCGCTCTTGTGTTTTGATTTTTGAGTATTGTCACTGTGATACTATGACAGTTTGCATCAATGATAAGGGCGGTGGTAATAGTAATGTTTTCTCTTTTATCACTATTCAATTTGGGAATGTTATTTTTAACACTGAAATTTTTCTCTTTCCAAAATAAATTCTGAAAATATCTTGTTGATATGTTTAAAACTGTCATACTAGACCTTCCTAAGCCATGAATTTGGCGAAGAAACTTTCGTGTCGGAGGAATATGGAAATGCTATTGGAAACTCTTACCTTTAGGCTATTTTGTGAATGGGGCGTTTAGATTATTGAAGCGATGAAAATATTTGGATATCCTGTTGAGTTATCCCCCTTCTGGTCTCGTGTGTTTTATTTGATGATAATGATTTTTTCAAATCCCTTGATATCATTACAACTGGTGCCAGTTTCCTGCTGTTTTATTGTTAACACTTGTGTGTCATAACCACCATTAGCAGTACTGCCCATTACTAGGCTACTATTAACTGCTTTTTATGGTAACCAACATGCATATCATCACAACCATGTAATGTTGAAGATGCACGCTTGATATTGTTGTGATTAGATCATTGTTACTCTCAACACCATGAACATCCATACTGGCCTTCATTGCCACAGTCACATTCTGTCAATTTTTCTAGTATGTCTGATGTTCTTGCCAACAAGAAATCTGGTTCTAGTTAGTATAGCACAACATCAATATTTTAGTTTGAACTTAAACCTCTCTTAAATGAAATTGTCTTCTGTGCTTTCACTTTCGATTCAAATTTACAAAGATAATATTTGTTTTGGTAATATTTAAATCGTCAAGTAATTATTTCTCTAGAAAAAGCTCCTGACTCAGAATTTTTCACCAATATTTGAATTTTTAATTAATTATTATTTTTAATTAAAGGCGAGGAGGGGAGTTTATGGTAGCAGGACATCCCAACTATGTTGGCACCCCCTGCAAAACCAAAGACCCCCGACCCAATATATTAACCAAAGACCCCCGACCCAATTTATTAAAATAGGAAGCAGAAAATTCATACAAGAGAAAAACAAAGAAACGGGAAATTTAAACAATCCGATAAGCCAGTCGGCCATTGGCATTATCGTTGATGAGACTATTACAAAAACTAGGAGCAGTTTTCCACCACCTCGCTACTTGACTCGTACGACCAAACACATCAAGCATGTCAGCGACTTGATTACCCTCGCGATAAATATGCGATAAAACAAAGTTCATGTCCGCCACAAAAGAGAGACACTCCGACCAATCCGAATGAAGATGCCAAGGAACCTGTGCCGTGTGAGTGCGCAGGGCCATCACTACATAGCCCGAGTTGCTCTCCAGCCAGATCTTATTCCAGCCCCTCGACTTAGCGTATCTCACTGCCGCTATGGCCTGTAGTTCTGCCATGTGAGCAAACGGAACCTGAGTTGGGAAAGCGAATGAACCCACAACACAACTCAAACTAGAGAGGAATATACCCCCCACAACCCGCCGAGGATGCTCCTAACACGACAGAGGCGTCTGTATTGGCTTTGACCCAATCTGCAGGCACTGCTTGCCAGTGAACTGGAATGATCCGAGGTGCCTTTGATAGGCGTGGGCGAAGATAACTTTGTCGTTCCACCAGTGAGTTCCAAGTTGTGCCTTTACTCAAGCCATCTGTCTGACAGATCAGCGACCAAAGCAATCTAAGTGCAAGATGAATGTTTGGAGTTACTTCGTCAAAGAGATTATCATTTCTCGCTTTCCAAATGACCCATACCACATGTACTACTACACTATGCCACAACGTAAGTACTTGTGGACTAAAACGAAACGTTAGTGCATAATTAATTACCTCCTGCAAGTTAAGCGCATCAGAAAGGCGTCGACCAAACAATGCAGCGATACTACTCCAAATTTGAGCGGCAAAACCACAACCAACCATTAGATGATTTCCCATCAGTTGCAGGCTTCCAAAAACAAGTATCTTCCATCTCCCCATTCAAATTAACCTCCTCGATCCCGGAGGTAAAGATTGGAACCAATCATATGTAGGCCCGCCCAGGGTATTGATAAACATTCGGCATAGAACAGCTTCGCTAACACGGTTAAGGCCGAGCAACATCTGATACTTCCTTGCATGGGCCTCCGGGTTGTCCGTACCCGTGTACAGGGGAATATTAGGAATTTTTTTGTTTCTGTCTGCCTCCGCGGCTTCGATCAATGCTGTGAAGGGCGAATCCCGGTTGGCGAATGGGTTGTGTCTAGCCTCTTCCTCATTCATGCGAAGCACGGTAGCCCTAACTCGATCCTCAAAGTTTTCTGGCTCTCTCCTTGGGCGTCTTCGTCGTGGTGATCTAGTTGGTGATCTACTTGGAGATGCTGAAAAACTAGATCCGGATGACGGATCCAATGGCGATCGATCTCCTCTACCACCTGATCTGCCTCCATTACCACGGCCGCCTCCGCCTTGTCCTCCATGGCCAGATCCACCACTGCTTGATCCTCCACCAACTGTTTGGCGTATATTTAACTGGTTATTACCTCCTTGATTTCCTGCTAGGACATGGCCAAAGTCTCCCGGTCTGGAAGAAGATGGCGGTGGACCGGTATTTCGTGGTATGTCAATAGGCCTTTTACCCTGACGACGTTTCGGAGATGGAGGTGACCTACCTCTGCGAGAAGAATCCTGTCTACGTGGCGAAGATGTTTTACGATGTTTCTCCGTTCTGCGTTTTTTATGCCTTCGCGAATCAGAACCTATTTCTGGGAGTCCGGACCTTAGACGTCGGGGAACACTAGGAAATAATTCGCGATGAAGTGGCGAAACGCCAGCTAGAATAGTGGTAGTTACCAGGGAATCCGTTGCGTTTGCTTGAAGAAACGAGGAGTTTTGGGCGTTTGGGCCTAGGGCCATCTGATGTGGCCATGGCGGTACCGTCGATGCGGGAGCCAGGCTCCAGCTTGGAGGAACAATCATAAATGACCGTAGGCGATTGCCCATTTCCGCCCCAAATTCTCTTCCAATTGCTCCAGCACACATATCGATGAAAGCTTCAGGCTGCATACTTCCCTCTGCCGGATCAGCATGCACAACGCTGGTTATGGGTTGACTGGATGGCGTTACTAATGGGGTTTCCATCCCCGTAGTGGGGTTTTGTTCTTCACTTGCCATGTTCTTTCTAACGTGGTTATAAAACCCTTGATTTGGTTAAGGGTCCACGCTCACCGCACCAATTGATAACAAGTGGAGAATTTCTTATTTGATTACGTCTCTGTGGGGGGCGTCGTTGGGTTCGACGGGGGGAAGCTCCGATGCCAAAGTCAGTAGAGAATTGGAGAATAAACTGAATTGACAAAGAAGATAGTGAGTGCCCAGTAAGCGTACCTTGGATAGCCCTAGGAGGAGGCTATTTATATTGTAGTGGAGTCGTAACTCCTTGGCTCCATAAATGCTTCATTAATGGCGGGTTATGGATTCTCTTTAAGATGGCCGTTTAGACAATTGATAGCTCATTTAATGGCTTTTATTGCTGTATTTAACCTGACCGTTATAAGGCGAATTGTGCTGTTTCTGGAGATTCGCCTTAGAGATCCGCCAGCGGATCTCATGTGGCATAGCTTTGGTGATCAGCTTCGTCGAATCTCCTTGATACGCCGTGTGCGGCGTTTCTTGTGGTTAATATCCTTCTTTGGTCCTCGGGATAATATCACAATGTTATCAGTCCTTTACCTCGAAAGGACATTGTAGGTCTGTCCACTGATCTTTGCTTGAGGCTAGCTTAGCTAAGTGATCCGCTTCTGTGTTTGATCCTCGTAACACATGGACCAGCTCCCATTTGGTTTCTTTGCTTTCCAAATAGCTCAGTAATTTTTTAACTTCTTTAACATATTTGATCAAATTTTCATCCTTTACGTCGAAGTTTTTTATCACCTGATTGACCATTAGCTTGGAGTCGTTGTAGATCACTACTCGTTCTGGTGTTATCTCTTTCAACAGGTGTAACCCCAATATTAAAGCTTCATATTCTGCTGCATTGTTTGTTGCTGGAAATGCCAATTTAGCGGCATAATAGAGCTTAATGTAATGGGGTCCCTTGATCACAACGCCTGCTCTTGATCCTTCTGCAGAAGAAGCACCATCTGTGTACATTGTCCACTCTTCTGTTTCAGCTTTGGGGGTGTTCTGTTCTTCCTCAGTGAATTCGTTCACAAAGTCTGCCAAGACTTGACTTTTTAGAGCGGATCTGCCTTCATAACGAACGTCGAATTCACCGAGGCGGATCGCCCACTCCATCAATCTCCCTGAAGTCTCTTGTCTCTGCAGTACTTTTCTCATAGGTATGTTCGTGCGAACAATGACCGTATGGGCTTGGAAATAGGGTCTTAGGCGAATTGAAGTTGTGACCACAGCCAAGGCCATTTTATCCAGCTTCGAGTACCGAGTTTCAGCATCTTTCAAGACTTTGCTTACATAGTAGATTGGATATTGTTGACCATCTTCTTCTCTTATCATAATTGTACAAACTGCCTTGTCAGTGACTGAAACATACATGTATAGATTCTCACCTTTTAGTGGCCTACTCATCAAGGGTGGTTCCGAGAGAAAATGTTTGATTCCTTCGAAGGCTTGTTTGCAATCCTCATTGTTGGTCCCTTGTAAGGTTGCAAGTATAGTTCCAAGGGGGGTTTAGGAACTATTCGACCTTTTATAAATTTAGGGCAGACTTCTTTTCTCAAAGAAAAGGTTTACAACAACTACGCTGAGTGATCAGCAGGACACTGGCTTAGTCAACTGGTGACTAGGTCAGTTTCTTGGCTTGAGTCAGGAAATAGCACTTGGAGTCTATTCCTCAACTCAGACTTTTACAGCGCACAGCTCAGCTTGACCTCTTTTACTTGGTCAGTTTCAGGTTATTTTAAGCAAGCAATATATATAAGGAGTTAAGGTTTAGAAATACTTCACTCAGCAGATTTATCCAGGTTCGGCTTCTTCTAAGCCTACTCCTGTCCCCGGGACTCCGAGATTTTGAATTCTCTACTGAGCTCTTTAAAGGTAGAGCCTCAAAACCTTTTACAATTCAGAAGCTGAGTATAACAAGAGTACCTTCCTCTATACCTCTACTCACTTCTATTCTAATTCACTAAGTACTAAAACCGAGTACTCAGCTTCTCCTTTCTAATTCTAGAAATGATTAAGATTTGTCCTAAACAACAATTGCTAGAACACCTTAGATGATTGAAGATCAATCATTCTAGACTTTTACACAGATATGAAATTGTAGTGTAAGATTTGCTTTGCTTTTCTTGGTGCAGAACTTTTGTTTGCGTTTTGGTCAGCGTAACTGCTTTGCTCAAAAGTTCTATATAGAATGAGGATTCTGAAGGCTCTATTTATAGAGGGCTGTGAAGGCATCTGGTTATTTCGAATTTCGAAATAACCGTTGGAGGGAAACGGCTACAAGTCGTTTTCACTCAGTCTGTCAGCAGTTCTCTCGGCCAATCAGATTCCAGCATCTTCTGTTCTTCGGTCAGTGTGACAGTATGTTCCTCCATTTTAGGTAATGTCAACTAGACAGCTTGCTGCGTCTTCTGTTCTTAACTAAATGAGGAAATACTTTGTCTGGAAGTTGCCTTGTGGTCAGCGGCTGTCTTGTACGTTTTGTCGAGACAGCTCAGCAGCTTCTTGCCGAAGTTGTCTACGTGGATCTTCTGGATCCTTCTTTGCTCAGCTTGCGTTTCATCACTCAACGGCAGCGTTTTGAAACATGCGGGCTGAGTGGTCTTGGGCTTGTTTGACTTGGGCCTTGACTTCCATATAGGGCTTGGGCCTTATGATCTTTTATGTCTTATAACAAATTATAAACTCAACATTGAACAAACATATTAGTAACAACAAATCAAAGCATTTAAACTTAGTGTGTTGTAGAATATTTAATTGCACTTAATTAATTTTGTCAAATCAAAATCTTGTAGAAAGGTGTTTCAACACTCATTCCACTCGAAGGCCTTCTGTTTTTTTATCACTTCATAAAAAGGTTGACATCTTCGGGCGGAGCACGAAATAAATCTCCCCAGGGCTATGATTCGCCCATTAAGGCGTTGTACCTCCCGAACGTTCTGCGGAGCTTTCATGTCTAATACTGCCTTGATCTTGTCAGGCTTGGCACCTACACCTTTTTTGCTGATCATGTATCCTAGGAATTTTCCATAAGTGGCTCCGAAAGTACACTTTTCTGGATTTAACTTAATATTGTGTCATCGAAGGACACCCAGGATCTCTCGGATATTTTCAGCATGTTTCTCTATGGTGGTACTTTTGATAATCATATCATCCACATAAACTGAGAAGTTATCCCTTTTTTGCTCCCTCGAATATCATGTTCATCATTCATTGGTAGGTGGCTCCTGCATTCTTGAGTCCAAAAGGCATAACTTTGAAACAATAGGTGGCCTGGTGAGTTACGAAGGACGTTTTGATCCTATCTGATGGTTCCATGAGGATCTGATGATAGCTGAACTTCAAGAATATCAATGCAAGGCAACGGGTAATTGTCTTTGGGACAAGCTTTGTTGAGATCTGTAAAATCGATGCACATGCAGTACGACCCGCCTACCTTTTTAACTAGAACGATGATAACATTATGATATTATCCCTAAGGACCAAGAAGGATATTCTCCTGAAGATACGCCACTCATCAGCCAAGTCCGACGTATCAAAGCGGCCCAATGGGCTTATCTCCCTAAGCCCGGCCATCTGAGATCCGCTGGCGGGTCTCCATGGCGAATCACCGCGGACAAGGCTGTTAGCCTTATAACGGTCAGGTTAAATACAGCAGTAAGAGCTATTAATGAACTATCAATCAGTTAATAACGGTCGTCTTAAAGAAGCTCAATAACTCGCCATTAATGGAGCATTAATGGAACTAAGAAGTTACAACTTATCAACTATATAAATAGCCTACATCTGGGGGCTATCAAAGGTACACATACTTTCTATATTCTCTAAGCTTTGTCAATTCAGTTTATTCTCCAAATCTCTACTGACTTTGGCATCGGAGCTTCCCCCCGTCGAACCCAACGACGCCCCCCACAGAGACTATCCGATCAGAATTTCTCCACTTGTTATCAATTGGTGCGGTGATCGTGGATCCTTAATCAAATCAAGGTTTCTACAAGAACATTCTAAAAAACTATGACAAGTGAAGAACCGAATCCCACCTCGGGGATGGACACTCCATCAGTCAGCCCGCAACTAGTTTAGCTCAGGTTATCCCACCGGCGTCAAGTGCGCCGCCCGCGGCAATGATTGATATGTGGGCAGGAGCAATTGAAAGAGAATATGGAGCTGAAATGGGTAATCTTTTACGGTCATATATGATTATCCCTCCAACCTGGAGCATAGCGTCAACATCAACAGCTACACCATGGTCACAACAAATGTTCCTAGGTCCACAGGCACAAAACTCCTCGTTTCTTCATGCAACCGCAACGGATGATGTGGTCACTACTGCCATGCCATCTGGCGTACCACCAATCAACCGTGAATTATTTCCTAGCGTCCCTCAGCGTGTAAGATCTGCGCTCCCAGAAAAGGGTTCAGGTTCGCACAAGCATAAGAAACGGCGGACAGATAAGCACCATAAAACCTCTCCATCACGTAAGCCAGGTTCTTCTCACAGAGGTCGGTCACCTCCATCTCCAGTACGTCGGCATAGTAAAAGGCCTATTGACACAAATCGGAATGATGTCCCGCCGGTAACATCCTCACGGCCAACAAACGTTGGACACGTTCCTGCAGGTCATCCCAGAGGTCCAGATCGATTAAATATTGACAGCTCAGGAGCTGGCGGATCAGGAGCTGGTGGATCGGGAAGGGGCGGACGTGGTAATGGAGGCGGATCAGGAGGTAGAAGCGGACGTACACCATCAGATCCATCTTCTGGATCTAGCAGTTCGACTTCTCCAAGCAGATCTCCAACTAGATCACCGCGGCGTAGGCCCCGAAGGGGAGAGCCAGATAACTTTGAAGAAAGAGTTATGGCAACCGTAAATCGGATGAATGAGGAAAATGCTAGGCACAATCCCTTCGCAAACAGAGATTCGCCCTTTACAGCCTGGATTGAAGCAGAGGAAACTACACGGAGCCAAAAAAATTCCTAATATTCCTCTTTATACAGGTACTGATAACCCAGAAGCTCATGCCAGGAAATATCGGATGTTGATGGGCCTTAATCGAGTTACCGAGGCTGTCTTGTGTCGGATGTTCATAACAACCCTGGGCGGGCCTGCTTATGATTGGTTCCAATCTTTGCCTCCAGGATCAGTCGACAGCTGGGATCAGCTAAGCAGAGAATTTTGCGCAAAGTTCGCCGAGTGTATCCCGCCAGTCATTAAATCTCGCAAGCTTTTCGAGTTAAAACAGAAGGCTAATGAACCTCTCCGGGAGTATGTTGATAATTTCAACAAGCTGTGCATACGTATTGTCGATGTAGACGTTTCTATAGCCACCGAGGCATTGGCTCAGAATACGACATGCAAGAGTTTACAGGAGGACTTGATCAGACGAAAGCCCCGCAATATGGCGGATCTAATTGAACGCTGCAAAGCCTTTATGGAGGTAGATGACATCCGCCGAGAAAAGTCCTCCCCATCTCATAAATCAAGAGGCGACTCCCGTAACCGTGACCATGAGAAGGATAAGAATCGGGATTCTTCTTCCAGGAACAAGAATAAAGGCTCTCGACATAAATCAACATTTGTTCCTAACTTTACTCCACTCAATGCTTCTAAAAGTGAGATCCTCATGTGGGTGGAGAATAGCCAACATAAACGGAGCATTTCATACCCCGATCCAAAGGGGGGGATTCCACTAATGTTGGTAAGAATCCTAAAAAATATTGCAAATATCATAGGGCAAATGGACACGATACAGATGCATGCTGGGAATTGGCTAGAGAGATCGAAAGACTTATCGAAAAAGGAAAGTTGGACCGGTTCGGCCAAAGCGATGGAAAGAAGGGAGATAATGATAGAAACAGGGATGACTCAAAAAAAGAATGCCAAAGGAACCATCCATGTCATTGCAGGCGGACTCGACTATCAACCTGCGCAAAAGAAAGCAAAGCTCGCAGCTCTGGATAAAGCATCTTTGAATCGCCCGTTTGCAGAGAGTGGTCCTGAGATCCCACCACATGCGGATGCTTTAGTCATTACAATGATGATAGAGGGCTGGGAGATGAAGAGAGTGATGATTGATACTGGAAGTTCTTGCAACGTCATCACCAAGGGTGCCTTTGCTAAATTGATGATCGATCCCATTCAGGTAGAGACAACAGCAGTAGACATCCTGGGCGTAACTGGGCACACTATCCGAACAAAGGGCCAGGTAACTTTGGATTGTGAGTTGTCAGGTGAGGATCAAAACTGGACGGACAATTGGCGTACAATGTCATTCTGGGTCGACCTTTTATCTCTGAGGCCGCAGCTCTTATCTCTATACGCCATCTAACACTTTATATCCCAACGGTCAAGGGAGGTGTAATGGTCAAGGGAAGTCAGAAAATAGCCCAAGAAACGTATACTGCATCTCTGGCTATTCGCCCGCAATCGTCAAAAGAAGAAGAAGAGGATCTCACGACAATGGCCTTAGGCGAGACAGAAATGTACCTTCTGGCGGATGAGAAACAAGTACGGCTAGCAAAAGGTCTAAAGGGGGAAGTCAAGGATGCTATCACTAAAGTCCGCCTAGATGCTGAAGGAGTCTTTTCTTGGAAGGATGCAATTCTCTCAGGAATTAATCATGACATAATCACACACAAGCTTAACATTGACAGTAGCACAACCCCTGTAGCTCAGAAACGAAGAACGCATGGCCCCGAAAGGCAGAAGGTAATTGAGGAAGAAATCGCCAAACTCAAGCGAGCAGATGCAATTGAAGAGGTATTGTATACTCAGTGGTTGGCGAATGTGGTCCTTGTCAAAAAACCTGGCGGATCGTTTCGGATGTGTATTGACTTTACAGATCTCAACAAAGCTTGTCCCAAAGACAATTATCCTCTACCATGCATTGACGTTTTGGTAGATGCAACCGCTGGGTATGCCATGTACTCATTTACTGATGTGAAGTCAAGTTATCATCAGATCCCAATGGAGCCTTCAGATAGAATCAAGACTTCATTTGTGACTCACCAAGCTACTTATTGTTTTAAAGTCATGCCTTTTGGCTTGAAAAATGCAGGAGCTACATATCAGCGGATGATGAACAAGATATTCGCGGATAGCCAGGGTGATAACTTCTCTGTCTATGTGGATGACGTGATCATTAAAAGCACCACGGTGGAAAAACACGCAGAAGATATAAAGGAGGTATTGGGCGTACTCCAACGTCATAATATCAAGTTGAATCCCGAGAAGTGTACTTTTGGAGCCACATCAGGAAAGTTTTTGGGATACATGATCAGTCAGAAAGGAGTGAGTCCTAACTCGGACAAAATCAAAGCCGTGTTAAATATGCAGGTGCCTCAGAACGTGAGAGAAGTACAACGCCTTAATGGGCGGATCATTGCCTTGGGAAGATTCATCTCTTGCTCGGCGCGTAGATGTCAACCCTTCTACGAAGTTATCAAGAAGCAAAAGGCATTTGAATGGAATGAAGATTGCCAAAAAGCGTTTGAGGGAATCAAGCGATTCTTGACAGAGCCGCCTTTGATGAGTCAGCCAATAAAAGGTGAAACTCTTTATATGTATGTTTCAGTTACTGACAGAGCTGTGTGCACGGTTATGATCCGGGAAGAAGAAGGGCAGCAATATCACATCTATTATGTGAGCAAAGTGTTGAAAAGGCTGAAACTAGATACTCCAGACTGGATAAGATGGCTCTAGCCGTTGTCACAACCGCTATCCGCCTCAGGCCCTATTTTCAAGCTCATACTGTTGTGGTGCGAACACATATACCCATGAGGAAAGTGTTGCAAAAGCCAGATACCTCAGGACGCCTGATGGGATGGGCAATCCGCCTAGGCGAATTTGATGTACGTTATGAGGGTCGATCCGCGTTAAAAAGTCAAGTCCTGGCGGATTTCATAAACGAATTTACTGATGAAGGAAAGAATCTCTCAAAAGTTCCCGAGGAAGAGTGGACAATGTATACAGACGGAGCTTCTTCATCAGAGGGTGCAGGAATCGGGATTGTGATCCAAGGCCCTCAATACATAAAACTACGGTACGCGGCTAAACTTGATTTTCTAGCAACAAACAATGCTGCGGAATATGAGGCTTTGATATTGAGGTTACGTTTGTTAAAAGAAATTACTCCGGAAAGGGTCGTAATTTATAGTGATTCCAAATTAATGGTTAATCAAGTGATCAAAAATTATGAGGTAAAAGATGAAGTTCTAGCTAAATATGCGTCTGAAGTAAAGAGACTGCATGTAACTCCTAGCGCTATATACATATAGCAAACTGCCAATCCAAACAGACCTTCATCTTTCATGATATTTGAAAATGTGTAACACACACCAATACGACCAGAGACAAAGGAACAGTTATCATCATATCAATAAGAATAGACCATGAAAAGTACACTCAAGAATAACTAGGTATTCCATGGAAACTGTTGAACCAAAAAGGACCCAACTGAAAATAGATAATTTGATATGGTAAGAGTCTTAATAGTTCATGTCAGGTTAAAAAATTATCAAACCAGATCAAAAGAGTTTGATTTGGTTTAATGACCAAACCAAACAGTACATTTTATTACTCCTTTTTTTGTATGCACGATTGTATCATTTATGCAATGCAATGTTTATTCATCATCATAAAAAAAGTATAATATAAGTTAAATAATTGCACACACGCACACAAACATATATATTGGCATTTAAAACAACATAAGTTAACATGTAGTTTAATTTTATCAGTATAGGTTACGTCCATCAGACTTGATACAACAATAAGCACAAAATCCCATATCTATACTTTAATGTTTTAATTACACATATTTATATTTCTTTTTAATCAGTATTGCCAGTGTTCTCAACAAATATTCTTCTTTTTACTTAATTATATAATCATACGTCTAAACCTTTCTGCCTCAATCCATCTAAAAACCAAGCAAAACCGTATATTTCAATTTAGTTTGGTTTACAATGTTACATAAATTACATGAGAACCACTATTTCACTCTCAGTTTTCCCTGCATTGACCGGGACAGTTTACAGCCCCAATAAAGCACCATGCAATTCATGGCTGCATCTAATGCAAATCTGCAGAGTAAAATACTCACTATATGACCCCAGTTAAAGAAGTGATTTACTGGTCACTTTACTCAAAAATTCAGTCATAAACAAATTGTTAGCTATGCAATCATAAACACAAAATACAAGCAGCTCAAGTCCAGGTTCTAGGATTGTGAGAAATTTGACATTTCTCAAGTAATTCATTTGATTACCATGTCATCAATTGGAGGTCAAGGTTTTGTGATTCCTAAGATGGATACTCAGCTAATCGAAGTCAACAAATTTCATGCAAATAATAGGAATTAATTGAACTCAAAGACTTCCTAAGCCATCAAAAGGTTTTATTTCTCACAAACTCGTTCCTTTTTTGTCTTTTGATAATGAGTGTTTACCAATTATTACTTTACAGCTTGAATCACTGAAGAGAGTGTTATTGCAAACGTCAGTTTAATCACCTTCTTCCTCTTTCACGTTGATGTATTGCATTTCAATTCTTCCAATTCCAGGAATTTTGACATCTTCAATAAGACATGGATGACTATTAAGGCAACTAATATTTTATTTACCATATCCTGTACTGACATCTGCCCTTCCCACCCCCAATTATTCCACATGCTAAAACTCATCCCCAAAACCCTTTGATTGTCCTTTTTCTCCACCAAGACTTACCACCGCCAAATTAGGGGTTATACATCAAGCTAAAGACAATAATGTTGAGCATGGAATCTTTGGTTAACCAGATTCAAAATAATAATAATTGCGCAGAGAAAGAGGGGCCGAAAAGGAATGGGCAATGAATCATTGTCTTTTTCTTTTCTTTTTTCTCCCCACTGTGAGCTTTAAATTCCATAAGTTTTAACTTGAAGCATGTTTGTTAATCTTCAAAAAGAGATTTTCTGATGTTGAGTAGGAACCTATAGAACAAGGAAAAGGAAAAGTTCTAATACTTAAACCACACAAAACAACAATAATGGAAGTTAAATAATTAAAAAAAGGGTACAGCCACAGGCATCTGTATGCAAGCAGAAAAGATAACATATTTCAGCTTCTCATAGCCAAACTTTCAGTTTCTTTTTCCAAGTCTCAAATGTTTTCCATCACGAAGACAGAAACCAAGAAGTATCTAAAAATATGCTAAATTAAAGCTTTATACGAAGAAAATATAACCATTAAATCTGCAGCTTCCTAATATTCCTATTTTCTCTTTACAGAACAATGTTGCAGCATTTTTCCATGAATAAGGGCATGGTTTCCAGCACAAGGAGGAAAAATCCTCTGAACACTGTTGAGTTCAAGAATCCAACAGTATCCATAACTAGACAGCAGTACATAGTTCATATGATATGAGTTTTATATGTATAGTTCATATAACATGAGTTGTATATGTAATAAATGTGAGTCATTCAAACGCATAAGGTAATAATACCATGGCAGAGGTTATCCAATCTTTCGTTCTGCCATAGACTAATTCATCCTTCCGCAATAATTGCATATGATGTCTCTTCTCATTAATCTAGTGCCCAGAAGCAACAGTCTTATAGTACACTGTCAGGTTCCTCAATTAACAGGTTGCAAAGTTCCATGTCTTAAAAAATCTCAACCTAATAATCACTTGATATGATTACCAATTTCCCCCTTTGCATGTTACAACTAATTTGTTATCAGCTAAGCAATCACACAACCTTTCTCACCCATAACATATTCAAACGAGAAGAAATCACATTCTTAAAAATTCAAGGATAAAATCAAATGATTCACTGAACTATATAAAAAAGAAATTAATGTAAATACCTCAACATGAAGACGATCAACATAAGCACCCGATATCCAAGCACCAACGCTAAGAGCAGCATCTTGCCCTTCAACCACCTATGCCACAACACAACATATTCAGAAAAACGAAATTATAAAGGTAGAAACCCTAAAACCCTACGAAACAGAATTTACTTTCATATCTTTAAGAATCGAACCTAAAATTAATTATTTTATTTGTGAATATCCCATGATACGAAACTTTTGATTTACTTTTTCCTTTCATTCTATTCCGCTGAAGTAACACAAAACACAACCGACAAAAAAAAAGGATGATACCACAATAAGATCCTTGAGATTGGAGAGTTCCAATTGCTCCAAAACGTAAGAAAGAAGCGGTCGGTTTGCCACCGGAAGCAGAGCTTTTGGAACCTCCTGCATTGAAAAAGAACCAAAAAATTAGTTACTAATTCTCCTAGGAAAACCAATGGAGAGAAAATAAATGAAATAAGACCTTAGAAACCAGAGGAACCAATTTCTTCGAAGTGCCACCAGCAAGGATTACAACTTGGAAATCCATGATATTAATTTGATTCTTAGAGAGAGCAACAATATAACTGGGTCGGTTCTTTTCCACTTTGTTAAGGTGAAATTTTATGAATATTGGCCTGGTAATGGTAATGGAAATGGGAAGAAGAAAGGGAAGGGGCAGATTGTCTTTATTGTTACAGTTGATTTGCGAATACTGAAGAAATGCTATGGCACTTGCCTAAAATTAGGGTTTGTTTACATATTTATACCTATTACAATACTTCCTACTAAACATTTTTAAAATTGATTTTTCAGTATACTCTCACTATATATATATATATATATAATCACTTAATATATTTTGTGCAAACATAATTTGGATGAAGATAACTTGGAAGCGATTTTAGTACCACTTTTACTGTGATCTTTTGTGCGATTTATGCATTTTAGTACCATTTTTACTGCGATTTAAGGCAACGATCGAAACAATTAGTTAACCGAATATGATGGATTGATACATGTTTAGCGTTTTTCAAAATCCGAAAAAATGAAATCGATCGAATTTAATTTAATTTAATGAACTGGTTAACCACATGTACATCCCCTAATTATCGGTTATATATATCAGTTTATGATTTTATTTAAACAATTATATAATTATTGTAAAGTATTATTGAGAGACCGAGAGAATCCAATAAAAAATTTCTAACCCAATAAATAGGATTCATTATTGATTAAAATGAAAATTCCATACTTCCACGCCTTCCTTTCATCAGGGTTCTCTCAAAAAGAGAGAAAAGAAAACAGTGAATCCTTACATAGCAAACTACAAATCATAACATAAAGATAAAGATGATCCTCATGTGAACAAAATTCAGATATGGAAAAAAATCAAAGAAATTCAGGGGCCAAAAGTTGTTTGGCTGGAGTATGAAGAGCCACATTTCCACGTTCTGCATTTGAGAATTTCTTGTGCACAGCTTTGAGCTTGCTTCCAGCAGCTTCATAGTGATATTTAATCAGAAGCTTGGCGCATTCTCTGCCACATTCAAAACATAAAAATGTCATGCTCTTCATTTATACAAAGGAGGAAGGAATATTCACTTCACTTACATTAACACATCTTCAGTATATCCTGTGTGATGCTGCAGAGTTTCTGTCCAAAAAGGGGTCTTGTCAAGGGTACATCGTGCAGCATACACAGCAGAATAAGCTATCAATGAGGGGCAGTAATTTATAGCAACTGTGTATTGCATCAGACCAAGTTCAGCCAGGAAAAACACCATATTCTCCATCTGTTTTTTTTAACATTATCAAGTATTAGTACTAACCAAAATATGCACAATAGAATTCTAATTCTGGGAAGATTTTATTTATTCATACCTCCTTATCAGATGGAACAGAGGCTTTGATGAATCTAACTAGGAAGACATATGGTGTTGGGACAGTTAAATACCATTCCAGCTTTCCCAGTATAGATTTCTCCATTTGCAGAACCTGTTTTCTTATATAAGCGTTATCTGATATGCAAATGAAGTCATTAACCTGCAATTTAGAACCAAACCAATAATTAATGCTACTTCAAAGCGGGAATTGGAATAATGATTCGAGAAATGATGTCCGTTCATACCTCCGGTGCCCATATCTCTTCATATTTGCATGCAATAAGCATTGAGCTGATGCCGACCAATTGAAGTTCCTTTCTTGATACAGCTTTCACTGCTAGGAATCTATCAATTATGTTAATTGTCAGATAGAGAGTTTCAGGCATGAGTTCGAATTTTCTATGAACTTCAATCAGCCAATCTACAAGAATTGATCTCATCTTTGAATTGATTTCTGGCTGCAAGTACATGTAATCATGGACTCTACCATCAGCCTGCAAAAATCAAATTTATTCTTATTGAATTGATGCGTAAAAACCAACAAAAGGGGATAAAAATAGAGAGATGAAAAATAAATCATACTTCCGAGAGTTTGTAGAACTTGTATATATCATCAACATATTCAGCCACAGCCAACTCATTATCCAAATCATCCGTATCTATGTTCATCTGTGAATTCTCTGGCCGTTTGGTAAGACCACATACAGCCTAAGGTTAATTCATTAAACCCAGTCAGTCATCATACATCATAAAGAAATCAAAGTAAATTTTAAAAAAAAGTGAATTGAATTATATACATACCTTGCTCCTGGAATATAACTTCCTTTCTAATTCCACCATTTCTACTCGGGAACGTTTTTTTTCTTTGTAAAGTAACAGATCTGTTTTTTTAAGAAGATGACAGAAATATATATAAATTTAAAAAACGAATATTCGATATGAATATTCGCTATTCGTTTACGAATATTCAAACGAATATTCGCTATTCGTTTACGAATATTCAAACGAATATTCGCTATTCGATTTATATTAGAATATGGAAAGTCTCCTTATTAGGACGTACTGGTTACCATCCCTACAAGAGATGAATAGTGCAAAAACCAATATTTTGAGACCAAATAGTACTTTAATTTTTTATTTTATTTTTATTGAACCTTAATCTTCCAAATGATTCATTAAATTATTCATCAATTATTTTTAATTAGGGCAGATTGTCTTTATTGTTACGGTTGATTTGCCAACACTGAAGAAATGCTATTGCACTTGCCTACCTCCACTTAGTTTCTGCCTCCCGTTTTTTATTATTATTTACTTTTTATCTATTCAAATTTGTGAAATTTCGGATCATGTACTTTGGTAAATTTATAAAACTGACCTAAAATTAGAGTTTCTTTACATATTTATACCTATTACAATACTTCCTACTAAACATTTTCAAAATTGATTTTTCCGAATACTCTCACTATATATATATATATATATATATATATATATATATATATATATATATATATATTATCACTTGATATATTTTGTGCAACATAATTTGGATGAAGATAACTTCGAAGCGATTTTAGTACCACTATTACTGTGATTTTTTGTGCGATTTCTGCATTTTAGTACCATTTTTGCTGCGATTTAAGGCAACGATCGAAAAAAATGGAAGTTTTAATTTTCATACATATTTATGGTTTAGTTTAGACTTTTGATGTGATTCGGAATTTACTAGTTTAGGATTTAGGGTTTAGGTTTAGTAGTTTTTCTAATGATTTATGAACTTATTAGGATTAGACTTTGTTCTTTTTTACTTAATTTCAACATCAATAATTTAAATTCAATAATTTATCATTATTTATTATAATATAATTATTTATATATAATTTATTATTGTTTTTATAATTTATATATAATTTATAATTTAGTATTATTTATATATAACTCATCATTATTTATTATCATTATAATTATTTATATATAATTTATAATTTATTTAATATATAATTTATCATTTTTCATTATAATTATAATTATTTATATATAATATATAATTTATCATTATATATACATTGATAACATTGAAATTAACTTCCAAAAATAATCTCAAAAGCACTATAGTAAAAAATATGAATGCAAACCTAATACCCATTCAGATTGATATATTTATACTAGATTCTCTAACCATCTTTGTAATATATGAACAGTCTAGGATTTAGTGTTCTTTAATGCATTTATTGCATATTCTTCAAGTTCGCCCGTTAGTGTCATTAATGAACCATTTAATAGTACTGATTATGGAGGTTCCTATAAAACAGCTCAGTGGTAATGATGTCGTATCAACCATAAATAGCGTATATATCCCCTTTTGGCGAGTCTGGTCTTCTCCTGGCGTATCTAGGCTTATCTGGTGTATGTTTTATCTTCGTATTTGTGATTTTGCCATGTGGTCGTGCTTTGTACAAATAGGTCCTTTTATCTGTGGGTTTTACTATTTTTCCCCAGAGATAACATGCGGATGTTATCAGAACCCCCCCCCCCCCCCACCCAATGCCATTTAAGTCCTTTAGGGCTTTTCGCCTTCATGGCGTGCTTGTGCATTGATTGCGCTGTTTGGGCATGTTTTTCTTTGTCATTCAGAGGAAGATATGTGGCATGTCTATACCCAGTTCCCTAGGCACCAACGCACTTTCTTTTATAAGGGTGGACTTTTGCTTTTTTAGAATTCTTACTTCGTCTTCTTCCTTGCTTCTTGCAACCAGAATTCCTTCTCTTTGATCTCAAACCTTCATCTTCGATTTTCTCTTTCCATGTAAGTGCCCCTTTCCTATTGACAACTTCTCGTACTTCATTCGTTTTGAATACGAGTATAGATTCTTCTGTTGAGTCATCTAAGAGGGCTTTGAGTCTTGAGGAGGCCCAAAGGGTACCTTAGAACATCCATGCGCCTCCTCCAGCCACAACTCTGGTTGTTACGATGGAGGCACCTAATCCCCTTTATAGGAAGAGGGAAGAAGCTAGTTCTTCGGCCCCTAGAAAGAAGAAGAAGGGAGCCAAGGCTCCTAAAATGGAAATTGTCGAGTCGAAAATTGACTTTGGGGTGATAGTTGCCTTGAAGAGTCTGTACCATTGGCTGCAAGCAGCATATTGCGTAGTCTTAGGGCCTTATCACCGTCCTGCTCAGCCCCCAAAGAGGTGCTTCATGGTGTATCAGAGCTATGTAGAAAGGGGTTTTGAACACCCAGTCTCTAAGGTGGTAGGCAATATTTTAGATTTTTTTGGAATTCCAATCTACCAGCTTCATCTTAATAGGTGGTTGGATATCGTATGTGATTCGTACCTTACGGCGAATCTAGGAATAGGTTTGATTCTGCGGGTCTTCCATTCCCAGTGGCTAGGGTTGATGTTTATACCCTAACTTAGGGTTGAAGAAACCACTGTTAACCCCCCTTCCGATTGCACCTTACCCTATTGTTTCTACCCTAATCTGATCGCAAATCCAGCGAATCGGTACTGTTTTTGGCATGGAGTCCCAATCTAATGACTGCTTAAACCTCTCGCTGGAGGAAGAAGACGCAGCTCCTGTGATCGTCCCAACAAATGAATCGGCCATATCTTACGATCTCCGTTGGAGTTGCATAGGCAGATTCATAACAAACCGAACCATCTACGTCGAAGGAATGAAAGTAACACTTTCCAAACTCTGGAAACCGGCAGCGAAATTTCCATAGTAGACCTCGAAGATGGTAGATTTCTGTTTCAATTCAACCATGTTTTTTTACCTAAACGCAGTACTAAACGAAGGTCCATGGTCCTTCGACAACAGACTTCTAGTTCTAAAGGGAGTGGAAAGACAGGAAGATTTTTACACAACACCACTGAATGAAACCCCTTTCTAGATACAACTACACGATCTTCCGGGAGGATTCCGATCTGAAAAAACGGTAGTGGTATGTGGCTCGTATATAGGGACAGTCATTCGAACTGATCCTAGGGACTATATGGAACCTTTTATAGGTTACTTGAGGATTCAGGTATCATCGGACATCCGAAAGGCACTAAAACATAGAATGAAGCTTGGCACATCCGAAACTCACTGGGTTTGGATCAACTTTAAATACGAGAGACTCCCGCACTTCTGTTTCTTCTATAGTTTGCTTGGACATGTAGAACGAGATTGCATAAACTCATGATCCCGAGCACCAAATGTTGTATGGGGCGTTTCTATGAGCAACACCTAGGCGATTTATACAGAACTCATCCCCATGGCTCAATTCGATGCCGCTACTAATACAGCAGTAGAACAGTACAGAAACATCCCATCTACAGCCGGCCATTCACAAACAGCGAGCACTTGAGATAAATGAGGTTATCACACAAGAAGATGAGGAAGGTCGATTACTAACAGATGTCAAAAGGAAAAGAAGTGCAGAAGCAACTTCAAAGTCTGATCAAATGGAGGGTATAATGAATGAAACAGAGATATCAGCAGGTCCCATTGAAGGGGCCAGCCGGAAGCTATGACTTGCCTATCCTGGAACTGCTGAGGAGTGGGCAACTTCGAGACAGTGAGAGAGCTCAATGAGCTTGTTCTAGTCCATAAACCAGCTATCATCTTCCTTATGGAAACGATGGTCGGAGAAAATTCTATCTTAAATGTGAAGCGTTCTATTGGTTTTGAAAACCATTTTGTGGTGAATAGTGCAAGAGGTGGAGGTGGGGTAGCTCTACTATGGATAAATGAGCTTATAGTTAATCTTTTAAAATTCAGTAACCACTTTGTTGATGTCCGTATCTCAGGTAGAGGGACTACATATTGGAGATTCACTGGTTTCTATGGCTTTCCGGAACGTGGGAGGCGAGCCTTATCTTGGAAATGTCTTAAAGATATATACAGACTATCCAATCTACCTTGGCTAGTTATGGGGGATTTCAACGACATGCTTTATGCATTTGAAAAAAGAGGGTGTCAGAATCATCCCAATCAACTATTAACAGGTTTCAACGAAACATTGACTTTTTGCGAATTATCAGAAATCCAGATGTCAGGCTATCCTTACACATGGGTCAGATACAGACGTGGTGAAATTTCAGTGGAGGAAAAACTCGATCATGGGGTTGCGAATAAGTTATGGCATGACACTTTTCCATTGGCTTCGGTTCAGAATGTTATCACAACACAGTCGGATCATTCAGCTTTGGTACTCAAATTCAGTAAAGTAATCAATCACCAATCTAGTCTGTTCCGGTATGAGAATGCATGGAGCAAGGAGGAGGAATGCCGTCGGATTATTACTGAGTCCTAGACGTACATCAGTGGTGAAAATCTGCTCTCCCATTTATGGCATGTCGTCAGAAAGTGGGAGACTGGGGTATCAGCCACAAAAGGTGTTTCCGCGGTAGAACTAAACTTCTACATGGTAGATTGGAAGCTCTCCGAGACAATCCTAATTTGGAGGAATTTCAGAATACCCGGCGTGAACTTGAGAAAGTACAGAACGAACGGGAAATCTATTGGCGATAGAGATCCAAAATCCAATGGTTAAGAGAAGGGGATAGCAACTCACGTTTTTTTTCATGCAACAATTAAAGCCAGGAGGAAAAGAAATGAGTTCAGTAAACTACAAGATGAGTCAGGAGTGGAGCATACCTGGCAATCGGGGCTGTCAGACAGTATTCAGAACCATTTTGCTAATATATTTAGCTCCCAAGGCAGTGACGGACTTCATGTTATTGAAGCTATTCAAAATCTTGTCCCTGCAAATCTGAAACAGAGATTGAGCCACAATTATACAGTGGATGAGGTGAAAAAAGCAGTTTTCGACATGCATCCCGACAAATCCCTAGGGCCTGACGGTTTCAATCCAGGATTTTACCAGCAGCATTGGCAAGTACTAGGGGATGATATCTCAGTTTATTGCATTGAATGTCTTAATTCGGGCATTATTCCAATAGAGCTAACCCGAACGAATCTCGTTCTTATACCAAAGAAGAAATAGCCAGTTAGTATCTCGGATTTAAGACCAATCGCCCTCTGCAATTTCATTGTCAAAATTATGACGAAAGTCATAACCAACAGATTAAAAGGAATACTTAATCATATTATATCTGATAACCAAAGTGCGTTTATTCCCAAACACTCCATAACAGATAATATTATGATTTCTTACGAGGTTGGGCACGCACTCAAATTAGGGAAAGGTGGCAAGAAGGGGTACGCGGCTTTAAAGGTTGATATGTCGAAAGCATACGACAAGGTCGAATGGGCTTTCCTCCAAGCCGTCATGGTTCAGTTTGACTTCCCAAGTCATTTTATCGATCTCATTATGAGCTGTGTTACATCGGTTGAATATCAGATCATCAACCATAATGCTGAGTTCCCGGTTTTTAAACCAACTAGGGGCTTACGTTAAGGAGATCCAATATCGTCGTATCTGTTTATTCTCTGCACGGAAGGACTTTCAGCACTGTTGCAGAAAGCTGAGTCAGTTGGCAGAATCTACGGCTGTTGTATCAGCAAAGGCGCGACAAAGATATCCCACCTTTTATTCGCTGACGACAGTTATTTCTTCTTCCGGGCGACCGTCGAAGAGTGTGTTGTGTTACAGGAAATATTCCAGTAGTATGAAATGGCCTCTGGACTGAAAATCAATGTACATAAATCCAAAGTCTCGTTCAGTGCGAAAGTTCCTCAAGAGAGAAGACTGGAATTAGCGGCACGTCTATAAGTGGCAATTGCAAATCGGCATGACAGTTATCTCGGGCTTCCCTCGACTGTAGGGCGGAATAAAACGGCAGCCTTCTGGTACATTATTGATCGGCTAATGAGGAGAATTAGAGGATGGCAAAATAGACAACTATCTCAAAGTGGGAAGGAGATTCTGACCAAAGCTGTGGCGCAATCACTCCCGTCTTATATTTTTCAGGTTTTTCTTCTCCCTAAACCCATCTGTTAAAAAATTTTGTAATTCTCCCTAGAATCAATGATCAAGGACTTAACGTGGAAAAATAAATGATCAGAGACTTAATTCTTAAAACAACTAAAATTCAGAAACTTAATTATGATTTTTGCTTTTTTTTTTTTAATAGAATAGGAGAAAAACACCTAGTATAATCTAGTTTTTTAAGAAAAAAAAACACCTTTGAACTCAAAATTTAACTTAAACGATTTAAGGTCTGATAGAGAAATAATTTATTAATATAGAATGATTGATATTTATATTTTTAAAAATAAACTGTAAACTTAGTATTTTTATTTATAAATTTTATATAGAATGATAAATATACTTTCTAGGATTAATTATTTTTATATATATTTGATTAAATTTTATATATTTTTATTTATATTAATATAAAAATAAAAACTAATATCTTTTTTGAATAGGGGGAAGGGTACACGACCCCAAAAAGGGAAAGAAAAACAAGGCTCAGGGGGGATCCTGAGCTCTCTTGATAACACAAGAACCAGATTTATCCGAAATAAGGATGTCCCTAAGGCCTACAGGGTGCTCGTCACACCCGTGATACCCTAAGCTCATTGAACCTGCAAAATTTGTCAACAAATTCGCTGCCCTATTCCCTTCGCGAAGGGTATGAATGACTATGACCTCCCAATCGTAACCTGATCTCTTCCGACATTCTTCTATTAGCCAGTAATACATGTGGGAACTCGGTGCTTCCTCATTGATCATGTTTACAGCCAGCTGCGAATCTGTTTCAAAAATGACTTTCTTCCAACCCATTCTCCAAGCCAACTCCCTTCCATAATAGATGCCCCATAACTCTGCTAGTAGCGAAGTACAGATCCCCAGGTTACACACAAATCCCCTCATCCAGTTTCCTGTACCGTCCCGAGCCAAACCTCCACAATCCGCCCAGCCGGGATCGCCCTTCGATGCCCCGTCACAATTAACCTTGATCCACTCCTTCGCCGGCAAAACCCACTTCACCAAACGATCCTGGCCATAAGGTCTCCACCTCAGGGGATCACCCGTATTTTGAGATGAACCCATCATTTCCATAACATACCGTGTTAGGCTCTCTAGATTTTCATGAGTCCCGCGATTTAATCCTTCGAACGTCGGTTTATTACTCCATATGAACCATCAGCTTATAGCGAAGACCGCGGACCATAATTTATCGCACCATCTCTCTTTTAACCTTAGGTTCAGCCACATCCAGGCCTTGAAATCCCCTAAAAAAACGCACTGTGCCATGCAATAGGGATAAAGAATAACCAAATTTTCCTAGCTTCTCTACAATCACATAGAAGATGAATAATATCCTCCCTATTTCCGCAATTAACACATCTGGCGTCCAAACTGATATGCCGATGGACCCTGTTGTCGTTTGTCAAGATTGCTTCATGCCCTACGGACCACATGAAGTAACAGATGCGTTCAGTTGTTTCAATTCCCCATAGCCCCTTCTAGTCCGACTCACTCCAGCCAGCAGTCAGGTGTATGATCAGCGGAAACAGAACCTCATACGCCGTTTTAACCGTAAACGAACCTAACAGCGTGCAACCCCACGTCCAGCTATCCCTGTCGTCACCATCAGAAAACAGGACCATAACTGCAAGTTTGAACAGAGCATCGTGAGGCAGAACTAAGTTGAGGTGATCCCAGTCCCAACCTTGATTCTCCTTCCATTAATCGGAGATCATCTTGCCCTTCTCATCCTCAGTAAGAGGCCTAGTCGCAATTTTGCTTAAGGGTAGAGCATCCAACCATCGCTCATTCCAAAAACTCGTGTTTCTCCCATTTTGAACCACACGGTTCAGCCCTTTTTTCAAAACTTCTGCTCCTTGCACAATACTTCTCTAAATACTGCTTTGAGGATACTTTTTCTGAAAGATATCCATCCCATTCTGGTTGCTACCATAAATTCCTTTAAGCACCTTCACCCAAATACAATTCGGATCCACAAGCATTCTCCAACTGAGCTTCACTACATTAGCCAAATTTTCTTTGTGTGTTTGTCTATCCCCGAGTCCGCCTTGACTCTGAGGTCTGCTGACCCGCTCCCAATTAACAAGATGCATCTTTGTCCTGCAGTTAGAACTTCCCCAGATGAAATTTCTGTTGATGCTATCAAGTTTCTTACACACACTTACCGGGAAGACTGCAGTCTGCATCATGTATGTCGGAAGAGCAGATAGAACCGATCTTACGAGGGTTGTTCTTCCTACCATTGACAGACAATTCTCCTTCCAACCTGCGAGGCGCCCTTTGACCCTGTCGATGACCATATCAAAAGACCGTATGTTCACTCTTTCATATGCAAGTTGGACTCCAATATACTTTCCCAAGTTTCTTGTGCCTCTAATCCCGAGAACCTCTGCTATTTCTTCCTGAGCATGCTCTGGGACATTGGCTGAGAAAAAACAGCAAGACTTCTACAGGTTCACTTTTTATCTAGAGCCGTCACAAAAGTAGTTAAGGATACCCTTAATCGTGCTAGCTTGATCCCCTAAAGCATGTGCCATCAAAATAATATCATCTGCGAAGAAACAATGTGAAATTGTAGGACCATTCTGAGATAGTATAACTGGCTTCCACTGACCTGTTTCAACAGCATCCAGAATCAGATGACTTAATCTCTCCAAGCATAGAACAAAAAGATAAAGAGAAAGAGGATCCCCTGTCTGAGGCCTCTAGAGGGGGTGAAACCCTCCCCTTTCTCACCATTCCAGAGCACCTGCATATACGGGGTGGACACACACTGTATAATAGTAGAAATCAAACCAAAGGGGAGGCCAAGAGCATTTAGAGTGTCTTTGAGAAAGTTCCAATTGATACGATCATACGCCTTTTCCAAATCTAGCTTGATCAACATCTACTTCTTCTTATTTTTTGCTCATTGAAACGAGAACACTGTCTCCTAAATAAGCACAACGTTATCAGTAATCTGTCTGCCTGGAACGAAGCTACTCTGCATGGGACCCACCACCTTAGGCAAAATGGATTTAATCTTATTTGCAATGCACTTGGTGAGAATCTTGTAACTAACATTACACAGACTTATTGGACGGAACTGAGCGAGGCTCTCATGGTCCTTAGCTTTAGGAATTAAAGAAATAAGGGTTTGGTTCATGCCTTCGTCCAAGACCCCAGTATTGAGACCACGCAGAACACGGATACTGGTATTCAAGCCCACCGTCTCCCAAAACTTCTGGAAAAACCCCGCTTGGAAGCCATCATTTTAAGGTGTTAGTTTTCTTTTCTAACTCTCTTTCAAAAACTCACCAAAACTAACACATTTTATTAACTAAATTCCAACCTTGCCCTCATATCTAACCTTCTGCTCCCCGCTCTTTAACATTTGAACTTCCATCTCTCTAACCTAACACCCCGATATCCCTCTCTCTAACTTTCCAGGGATTCATTGCCCGATTCTGTACATTTCATCTGGCGAATCTCTGTTACTTCGAGTGGACATGGCGAGAACACGAAGCTCAGACAACGAATCGAATTCAGAAGGAAGCACGAAATGGAAGGTAAATAACTTGACCTATTGTATGTACATTTGTTGTGTTTGAGAAGGAATATTTCGTTTCATTTTGTTTCGTTTACTTCTTCTAGTGTTAGGGTTTATCTGGGTTCGTCTGGTGTTAGGAAGTCAATCATTGTGTCCACCAACGTATATCATTGTGTCCATGGGCCCCTCTTTTTTCCATTCTCCATCCCACGAAAGCATACACAGACAAGTATTCGGGGTGGACATATTTCTGCATTATCATAAAAATAGACGTAAATTATATATTATTTGTAACTTAACAAAGAAAGCCACCAAAACATATCATGGTATACACATTTCAAAATATAAGATATGTCGATTTATGTCGATAGAACATCAATATCGACACATATCGACACATAAGACTGACTACTCCGTCGATATTTAACATATATCTACGATGCATTCGGCTTATAGATGTCGATAGTGATCATATATCGACAGATATCGACAGAAGATCAACCGCCGTTTATCTAGAATGATCTGTTAATAAGCATTAAATGCAGGTAATGATCACTTTGACTTTCACTCTTATTCGAATATCACTCTAAGCATTAAATATGAGGCTTGTCTGTTGAGATTCCCCATGAACATTACGGCTCTTTCTCCCATAAATAGACGCTTTGTATGTTCAAAGTTTATTCATTCTAGTAAACTCTTAAACACTCTAGTTTATCTGCAAAAATGGAATCGCCACCACCACCACCACCTCCTCTCCCTGAGTTCGACGCACTGATAGCTAATTTCAGTGAATCCTTCCGTGATGGAGACACGGATAAGATAATCAGATTCATGAGGGGCATGGCTCAGACCATGTCTTTCGCTGCTGAGGCCATGACTGACCATCTGGAGTCAGTTAAAGAAAAAAACAGGCGGCTCAAGAGGACAATTAGGCGCCTCAAAAGGCAGTTGGAGAAATCCAAGATGGACTATGCTGACGCCCTTATGGGTCTTGAGTACTTGAATGTTTAGTTTATATATTTTTTGTTTTTAATGTTTACGTACTTTTGTTATTATGTGTTTTGTGTTTGTTTCTCTTTTGTTTTATGTGTTTTGTGTTTTTCTATTATGTTTTATTGTGTTTTTTTTTTCGTTTTTTTCCGTTTTATGTATTTTTTTCTTTATTTTAATATAAAAATATTGTTCATATCTATGTTTTATGTGTTTTGTGTTTGAATATTATGATTTAGAATGGAAAATCACATTTAACCGAGGTCGAGATACGTCGATATTCATCAGCTATCGACGTCGATATGTCCGTCGATATTCATAAGGTATCGACGAACATATGTCGATATTCATAAGATATCGACCCTTTCGGGAAAAAACCCGCAGAGTGAAGTTCCAAATCAAATGCATCTTCCTACAACAATGTCACTCATTTTAGGGTTTCGCACGAACAGTAATAGCATGAAATGGCAACAACAACGATATACATTGGGTTTTAGAGAAACAAAATGCTACATCTTAGCCATGAATAGGATGAAGCTTTAAATATTGTAAATAAATGAAAAACTTACATGATTGTGTATAAAATCTTGAAGCACGCACTGTGGGTTGGATTGATTGTTGATCGTTGTCTGTAAATTGATTTGTTCTTTAGAGATAGAGAGATAGAGA
This sequence comes from Euphorbia lathyris, assembly GCF_963576675.1. NCBI lineage: Eukaryota > Viridiplantae > Streptophyta > Magnoliopsida > Malpighiales > Euphorbiaceae > Euphorbia > Euphorbia lathyris. The sequence goes on from NC_088915.1 coordinate 26,937,516, forward strand.
GAGAGCGAGCGCGGGACAAAAAGAGGAAAATGGGGGGAAAGACAACGTTATAAAAGGTTAGCTATGAGGCAAGGTTGGAATTTAGTTAATGAAATGTGTTAGTTTTGGTGAGATTTTGAAAGAGTGTTAGAAAAGAAAACTAACACCTTAAAAGGTGTTAGTTTTGTAATTCTCCCAATCCCTTGAGTCTATTATGGATTAGGCACTTATTTAACTTTTTCGTCGAGTTTGGATTGCATTACAACGATTCGGCTTGTTGACATGGACAAATAAAAATAAGAATTCATTCACTAGGAGAGATAAAAATTTAAAACTAAAACGAAATTATAAAAATTAATTTCCAGTATATTCTTCAAAACTCCATTTTCTCCTCTCACATTTTGTGATTTTCAACCTTAGAATCGCCAAATCGATCTTTTCATCTCCTAAACTCGATGGAAAAGTTAAATAAATGTCAAATCCATAACAAAATTAATGATCAAATGTTCAATATGGAAAATTAATTAATCGGAACCTTGATCTTTAAAACATGTAAAAATCGAGTCCTACTATAAAAAAAATTATATATATATTTTCGGAAAAATTACAAAATTGGATCAAATGGGAGACCCATATATTTTTAACTCATTTACTCAACCTACTAAATATCTAGATTGTTTTTGTGTGACTTTCCCATAATACCTCTAACCTTTCCTCTTCCCCCTTACGCGAATGGTCTCTTCCTTACGCACCCCTAACCTTTCCTCTTCCCAGACCTTTGATCTTCTTTTCTTCCTTTATATTTCGTAAAATCTGCACCATTTCTCTTCATCACCATGTCTTTCTTTTATTCCTCTCTTCGTCTCTTGATTCTTCATCTTCCTATTGCTAGAAAACGACGCCATGGTTCTTCATGTTCATGTTTATGGTTATCTCTTGATTTATTTCTTCTTGTGCGGTTCAAAGCAATCATTATTCTACGTTATTTTCATCGTTTTTCTCAGTTTATCATATGGTTATTGTCGAAAAATGTAAGTATCTACTTTTTTATCTGGGTTTTTTTCCAGAAATTCACTTAGCGTATTCCGTTTTTGCGAATGTATACGAGGAGAAAGAGCCTGAAAGAGGATAAATTTTCTTGGCGCAACGTTGTTTTTGCGATGTCTGCGAGGGCAAAGTTATGATTTTCCCTTGCAGATTTCACAAAATCATCGATTCGCAAAGTAAATTCATCTTCTTTCTTGCACATTTATATTCGCATACTTCCCGAATCATCGATTCGCGAAGCCAAAATCTTCATTTTTCATGCCTAACACGATTAAATTTTTCTGAAGGTGGTTGAATACATAACATACTGCAGGAAGGCGGTGTACTGAGGTGTAGAGGGGATGACTTTTCTTCTGATACAGGGAGAAATTCTCATCCAGATTGGTCACATTTACTCTGAAATAGTTTGTTAGGAGTTTATTATGGTAATCGTGGTGTACATCATGAGAAATATCCATCCCAAAAGGTATGGACTTTCATTTCCCATCTCAAAAGGCTTGGACTTCCAATACAAAGAGAAATTTCCATCAAGATTCGTAATGATTTGTTAGGAGTTTATTGTGGCAATTTTGTTGTAAATTTTGATAATGTTATGATTTTAATGTTGTTATTGTGACAATCTTGTTGTAAATTTTAATAATGTTATGATTTTAATGTTAGAATCTCTTGTTATTTTACATTTTTTTTTGTTATATACCACTTAGCGAATTTGGTTAAAAACACATCCAGATTTCGCATATGCTAATTAAAATCATCAACTAAACCAAACATTAGCTTCGCTGGCTTCGCATATCGCGAAATATGCGAAGCCAAACGGGAGGGATATAGCCGCACAGTAAAGTTACAAACATATTGATGGTATTATGAGAAAGTCACGAAACAGTCTAGATATACAGTAATTTGAGTAAATGGGTTAAAAATATAAATGGTCCCCCGTTTTACTCAATTTTGTAATTTTCAGTATATTTCCCTCTAGATTGCAGATTGGTGCTCCTCTCCTCTGACCTCTTTTCCCAATTTGAACGGTGGCCAGTCTTCCGATCTTCCTCCTAAGCCCCATAATAACAATCATCAAAACCCCTCATTGTCGTTGGCTATGTCTACTGGTACCAGAAAACGCCCAAAACCAGATTCCAAGTACAAGCCCCAACATAACACAAACTTATCTTCCTCTTCACATTCTTCCATCATGGAACCACCCTACCATTTGTTTCCTTCCAAAGAGGACTTCCTTAGGCTCCTAACTGTACTAGCTATCGCCTCCTCCGTCGCTTTCACTTGTAATTTCATTGCCACTTATCTCAATCCCACCGCAAAACCCTTCTGTGATACCGACACTCACTCATCAGATTCCTTTTCTGGTATGTACAAATGCTGAATTTCTGATTATGCGCTTCGATGCTTCACTGCTTCTATTGATTCCTGTTGTTTTCATTTTCCCCTTTTCTTTTCTTTTTCTAATGGCTCTCTGTATTATGCTTTTGGCTCTAGTCTCTTCAGGGTTGTGCCTTCCAGATTGAAATCAAATTCGAATTAATCTTTACTATATTCTTTTTATGGAATTAGGGCGTGTTTTGACTTGGAATTCTAAAAAAAAAGAGCAATAAAAGGTGTCATTTCGGCATAAACGAACATGGTGTAACCTGATATCCTAATAGTAGTTGGGTTTCTTTTGGGATATGGATGGACTTCTAAATAAGTTTGACTATGCCTACTTGCTCTTTGTCATGGAATATGGTTCCATAACAAGTCAAGCTCGACTGATCTTGTTCTTAGAGTTCTACTTATTGACATTGTTTATGTCTTTAATGCTTTATTATATTATTTTGTGGTGCATTGGATGTATTCCAGCATGCTAGAATTTGCTGGGAGATGCACTTTTTCTTCTCCTGATTTGTAAATTGTTTTTACTGCTAATAATTGATTGGTCAACCATGAAACTTTTAGGTTGTTAGTTCTTGATATGATTTTGATCCATAAAGTAATTTCTGATCAAAATATGTCAATTAAAAAGTTAGTATTTTCTTCATAGTAAAATCAAGTTTTTGAGATACAAGCGCATTCCATAACAATTTCTAAATTGCGTTGCACAAATTCTTAAATGGACTGGAATTTCCACCGTGTTTTAAATTAAGCAAATGTTAATCGATGGTTACTTAAATACTTTGTAAAATCATGTCTTCATCATTCATTAATATGCAATTCTACATTTTTCCATTAGGGTTATATTGGTTTTGTACTTCATATGAGTGGGACCATCATGGCATTCTTGTATAGTCATGACTAATAACTTTTTCTGAGCATATATTTTCCTTGTGTGTTCAATTTCCTCCATATGCATGTGTAGAAAATGAAACATTGTACTGAAATTGTTACATTTTCCTATTATTTAGCTCTTGTCAGTTTTTTCAGCATGATGGTTATTGACTGTGCCAATATGTCCTCCTGACCAACTTTCACCGTTTCAGATATTTGTGAGCCTTGCCCAAGAAATGGAGGATGTACTCAAGGCAATTTGGAATGTGATCATGGTTATCGCAGGCACAATAACATGTGTATAGAAGATGGAGATATCAGTGAAAGAGCTAAGAAACTTGTCTGTTCTAAGAATCTTGTTCCTTATGGTACACTAATTTTTTGTGCATGAAAGAAAAGTTATTTTTATCATTCAATTCCTGTAAATCTTTCTAAATGCCTTTTATGTACATGCAATGTGACTGCAGTCTGAGTTTGTGGAAAATCGTCTCTGCGAAGCTTATGCTCAATTCTTATGTTATGGATCTGGGATAATTTGGGTGCGTTTCTGCTGCGACTCTGCAAACTTTTTAAGTTGTTGTTATGAGAGTGCTATTTGCTTATGCTGAAGAAACCAGTGAGTGGTCGTTTGAGATGCAACTGGTTTATGTAATCTAATAGTAATTAATTAAAATTTGCAGGTGCAAGAGGATATCATTTGGAATGATTTAAGTGGGCACAAACTGATTGAAGATTTTGCACCAGATATTGCTATTTATGCATACACCAAAAAGAGGGCAATGGAGATCATGGAGAAGTTATTGGAAATGAGGGTGAATTCTAATGGGTATGCTGTTCCACCTTCACTTTATGCTCAAACATTTTTCCAGAAGCTTTGGCTTCTCTGATTGGATTTGGGTTTAGAATTCTGATTATAGAAACATTATATGTTGCAGGGAAAAAGAGTTGAAATGTCCAGACCTGATTGCTGAACAGTACAAACCATTTACATGTCGCCTTTCCCAGTGGATCTCCAAGAATGCCCTTTTTGTTGCACCTTTTTGTGCGCTGGTAATTGATGTTTGAAAAGCATACTGTCAGTGCTTTAAATTAGGCTGGTCGATGTTGCATCTTGTTCACAATATTGAGAATCTACAGGTTTTGGGATCTGTATTATTACTTAGGAAACTGCAACGTAGATGGTATCTATCAACTAGAGCTGACGCTCTTTACGAGCAGGTATTCGTATGTTGTATTTTTATTTATTCATTTATTTTTGCTGTATTAAGCTTTTAAGATCTATAGTTTCTTATTTTGCTTTTCCACCCTCTCAATTTTGACTGTTGTAGAAGTAATCATTGCATCATTCTGAATTCTGTTGATTTATATTAGGATCCATGATTTATGAATTTGAGGAAATCTATTTAAGCTGTGGATTTGCAGAGTCATAAGTAAACATCAAGATTTAGATTGTATAGAAACTGAGGACAGTGAAAGGAGAGATAGTGATCGGTAGGATGATGGAAATTAAGTTATATCTAGATGCAACCAACCATCCATATATTTATATGCTTTTTCTACGAGATAGGGTGTTAAATGGGTTATAATGGTTGTATACTATAAATACTGTCAGATTATGTTAACTATAGCAAGATCTCATTGTTCCTTGAAGTGTTCAACCAACTTATTACAAACCATCCAATCCATTTTTGCACAGTCCTAGCTCAAGACACAAGTACCCATTTAAGCATTTTTCTGGCGTTATCCTACTTGTATAAGTTTTTGGTTGTATGCTAAACATGAGAATTATAGGCAACTGAGGAGATTGAAATTTGAAAGAACCGGCGATTATAGGTAGAATAGATGGAAACTAAAACTTCATTATCCAAATGTGTGACGCATTGGATAATGATATTATTGCAGGATTATTGTGAATTACCTGCATTGGCAGCTTTGATATAAATTTGTAAATCCTGGTAGGTAAATTGTGACCCTCAACTTCAAGAGATGCACGTGAAAGGCAGGGGCAATTTTTTATGGGTTGATCACTAGCATTCTTTTGTTACTTTGGTCTGCTGTCTAAATGAAAAAGCCACTAACATGCTGCCCATTTATAAGGTTTGTGAAATACTTGAAGAAAATGCGTTGACGTCGAAGCAATCCAATGGTGAACGTGAACCTTGGGTAGTTGCCTCTCAGTTACGAGATCATCTGCTTTCGTCCAAAGAAAGGAAGGATCCTATTTTATGGAAAAGGGTATCATTTGATGTCTTTTAATTTTGTTGTAACTTGTTTTTCCAAGCAAAATGATATTGCGCCTAAGGTGGTATTACAATTGACTCGAGATTTTGAAACTAGCTTATGCTTTGAACGTTATTTGATTGCAGGTTGAGGAGTTGATACAAGAAGATTCCAGAGTAGATCGATATCCTAAGCTGGTGAAGGGCGATTCAAAAGTTGTGTGGGAATGGGAAGGTATGAAAGCGGGTTCCATTTAATTCCAAGGATAGCGAAATTTCTGTGGGTATTGGACTATCCCTTGGTTGCCATATTTCTTTTTTAGATCATTACCCACATAATTCATATTTGAAAGCACATTTATGATAGGGAGAAACATATTTGGGTAGTGAGTTAGTAGGTTCTCTTTTGCCTTTGATTCAAGTTGACTTGTTCTTTCTGAATTTTGAAGTTGAAGGTTCATGGAGCTCAGCAAGAAGGAGAAAAATGGGAGAGGCAAGCAAACTGAAGTCGAGGATAGATGTCAAAGAAAATTCTGGGCGACGAATCCATGCTATGAAATCTGGTTTGCACTCCTCTTGTGTTTCTTTCCACAGTTAAACATTTGAAATTAGTACAAGCTGTCCTTTATACCACTGTACCCTTGCTTGGGGTTAAAAGCACCAGTCATAACTAAACTTCGAGGATTGTTTTGCTACGCTAAAAAATAAAAAAAATATTCCATGACAAAAAGAAAACTGCGATATTTCAATTGCTGTACCGGCACCGCTACAATAAAAAAACTGTATTCTCTGGCATAGAGCTAGCGTGAATGATGGCATTCACCGTTCACTAATGTCACGTCAGCCATCAAGGATCCAACTTCAGCCATTGACACGTGTTTTTTTTCAAGTTTTTTTGCAGACATGGCATCCTCGATGGCTTTGACTTTGTGTTAGTGAAACCTGAACATGTCCATCATCATCATGAGAATCATGAAAGTTAGGGCTGTACAAGGAGTAACCCAATTGATTTGGGTTATAATCCTACCCAACCACTAAGAGAAGCAACTCATAGATTGGTTGGTTGTTAATAGGATTGTGTTGATTTTTAATTTAAATATTTATATGATTTTCTTTGTAAGAGCAATTTCATTATGAAATATTAACATAATTCACATATTAAACTCAAATATTAAACTAAACCAGCCATTGATTAACATTCACTATGCACAATGAAATCATCCCAATTGGAGTATCAACTTAATAAAGCCTCTAATGAATTAATCTGCAATGCAATATATATACAATATCCTAGTGAAATATTGAAATACAATCTCAAATAATGTCCAAATACAAACTCAAGTAATTCAACATTCAATTCCTAAATTAACATTGAATTCAAGCATCTTCATTCTGAAAAAGATTGAGCAAATGCATTAATACCATGTTCTTCTTCACCAAATATGAACTTGAATTTGAAATATTAAATTACAATTTAAAAATTCAATTGCATCAGAACAAATTCGACATTTCGCAAGAGATTACAAATCTACCTTCTTAAAGAGCACAAAGAACCTAACAAAATGCACAAGGAGCTAAGACAAATTCCAAAAATGTAAATTTTGAAATAGAAAAGTTACAAAACTAGATTTCAAAATATAAAAGCAGAACAAAAAGTATTTGTATTAAAATATCCAATTCAAGCTCCTTGTGTGTTTCTACGGTGTTCATAGATTCTAGGAGGCCAATTGCATTAGGTGAAGATTTCAACCATTTTCTGTAGCAAACTAATTCTAGCATCAAAGCTGACAATGAACCCGTAAAAGTGTCTAAGATTCGATCACATCTGCTGAATAACAACTTTGATGCAATAGTGAACATAGGAATTATTAAGACATTTCTAACTACTTGAGAAATGATTTGATATTTAGAAGCATTATTTTCCCAACATCCTAAAACATCAAATCTTTCCTCAACTTTTTGACAAGTATCTTGCAACCTCTGATTTGCTCTCTTTCTTTATCCCTTTGGTATGCTTAGAATACTCTTGTTAAAAAGAAACAACAAAATCATCTTGCATGTCATCTTACATTCATTGAACACATCCAAATACTGCTACAATCAAAAGTCAAATAATGAGCATATAATCTGTTCAATGTTTCTTCCATCCTATCTATCTCTCATTATCATATCCTTAAATTCACTATAAACCTCATCGAAATAAATGTCTATCTTAAAGTGAGATCTAAAACAAAGGCGATAAATAATATAAGATTGAGATTTGCATTGTTTTTCTAATAGTTGTCAAGCTTTTTCTTTATAAAATAAACTTAACAAATATTTGAAAAATTACGCAAATCTTAATTTTATATTGTTTGAAGTGGTTTTTTTTTTTGTATGCTCATTTCAAGATGGGAGTTACTTCAATGAGGTTTATGGTGAATTTAAGGGTTAGATAATGAGATATAGGGTGGAAAAAACATTGGACAAATTATATGCTCATTATTCTACTTATGAGTCTAGTAGTATTTTAGGTGTGTTCTAGTAGTCAATCTTTTGATGAATTGATTGGAGGATGATCCTGTTGTTTCGTTTCAATATTCTAAGCATAGAAATTGCTAGATACACTTATAAAAAAAAAATTGATGTTCTAGGATGATGGAAAATTAATGCATCTAAATATGATATTATTTCTCAAGTACTTGGAGATGGTTTAAAAATGCCTATGTTCATTGTTGCATGACAGTTGGCATTTTATATTTGTACATGTGACTGAAAATTAGACCTATTTAGGAGTTCATTGTCAACTTTGATGGTAGAATTAGCTTGCTGATAAAATTGGTCGAAAAGGTATGAACATAGTAGTAGCATTCGAGGAGCTTAAATTAAGGCATTTTTAACACAAATATTATTTATTCTGCTGGATTTTATGCTACGAAATCTGATTTTGTATAGTTTTTTTAAATTTGAAAATTTGTTGAGATATGGGTGGCATCAATCCGATATTATCTAATTGAGTTTACTATTATTAAATTTTCAGTCATAAGTTATGGTGTTTGTTAGCTTGGAATTTGTCTCGGCTCATAATAATCAATCTAATTGGATTTGTTTGGTTGCTGCAATGGTCTTATACTGATACTTGTTTGTTCAGAAGCAGTGATGTGATTTCCAAGTTGTATGATGAATGTAAAGTTTTATATTGCTTGATGGAGGATTCCGTTTCCGAGGGAATATTCATGTTGTGGAGATTTTTCTAGTAGTTTGAATACTCTGGAGATTTCATAGCTGAAGCAGCCGAATTCAAGATCTGAGAAGCCAGGACTTTGCTTGTGTACTATACAGGAATGCTGGTGAAGTATCTGTTATCTTCTTCATTTTCTTAAGGATTCAATTGGCAATACACAAGGTGAAAGAGTGTCTTGCTTTATAAAATTAGATTTTCATGTATCAAGATAGATTTATGGATGCGTGTACCAATTTACATGAATTTAGTTAGTAAGTAGTACTTGTGTTTATTCATTCAAACAATTACAGCTAAATTTTCATTTTCGACCTTTCAATTCAATTTGGTAAGATGTGAAATAGCTCTTGGACTTTTGATTGAAGGCAAAGTTTGCAATACGATGCATGTTAAAACATGATGATTTTGTGATTGGAATTCTCTTTATTGCTCATGAGATTAAATAGGTTGTCTTCTCCATGCATGTCCTGACGGTTTCAATCCTGATTTTTGCCAGAAATTTTGGTATATTATCGGTGAAGATGTTTAGCAGTTCTATCCCACCTTTATGAAATAAAACTCGTTTAGTTTTGATTCCAAAGCTTAAACATCCCAAAGTTGTTCAGCCAATTGCACTATGTGATGTTATCTGCAAAATTGTTGCCAAGGATATAGCTAAGACAGTTCTCAACATTGGTATTTCTCCTTCGTAGAGTGCTTTGGTCGGATGCTTGATTTTAGATAATATTCAACTGTTCCATTATCTGAAGACGAAAAGGCATGGAAGGCATGGCTTTGTGGGATTGAAACTTGATATTTTAAAGGCTTACAACAGACCTGAATGACATTTTTTGAGAGGAATGATATAACATCTTGGTTTTAGTTTGGAAGGAATTCAACTAATTATGGGTTGTATTGGAACATTTTTTTTCCGGTTACGAGTAGCCAGGAATTGGAACCCTTCCAACCATCCTGAGGTCTTTGTCGGGGCTACCCACTCTCCACATTGCTCTTACTTCACTATCTATATCTCTATCTCTTTTTTACAGATGATAGTTTTTTTTTCTTTCCGGCAAATAGAGAAGAGTGCTGTGCAATCAGAGATTGTATTTGTGTTTATGAAATCGCTTGTTTAAATTTGTGTTGTGATTTGAAAGTATTATATTAGATCCAGTGGGTGTGGGTGAATATCTTGGCTTACCTTCAACAGTTGGCGTAATAGAACTGAAATTATGGGTTATCTGAAGGATTATTCTACTGAAATCTGTGGTTCAATCTGTTCCTACGTACTGCATGATTACCTTTTTACTTCCCAAAAATTTCTGTAATTCGATGACTCGAATGATGAATTATTTTGGAGGAACAACAGTCTTAAGGTATTCATTGACAATCATGGTGCAATTTGTATTTAATCAGTATTTTGGTCAATCAACAACGCCAAATCATCTTCCTTGCAACTAGTCGGAGTAATATGTTGTTGTTGTTGCAATCCGACTAGCTGCGATTTTTGTTGATAGAGGAATTTGGATCTTTTAGATGTTTTACGTGATTGGAATGATACAATTATTTCGACAATGTGGGGATGCTTCATGGCATTACACTTTGCGTTTACGGGGCTGTTTATTTTGGTTATTGACACGGGAAGGGGTGGAGAAATTTTGTTATTGAAATTGATTGTCAGGTTCTTCATCAAGCTATTCTTTTCTCTCAACGAGGTTTATCTCCTTGTCTCATGTTTAAAAAAAAAAAAAAAAGTTAAAAGAGTTAATTTCAACAGGTGCAGGTTAAAATTTAGTCAATTGCAGGGACCAAAATATTGTTTGGAATACAAGTAGATAAAAGTCAGTGCTAGGTTTGATACATCATAAATTCGTGAAACATGGTCCATTCCTTCAGATGGGATGGGAATGCTATTTATTTCTAACTAATTCAGGTAACTGCCTGTCTTTCAACAATAAATTCATGCATATCATTTTCGCAAAATAACATTCGGAGGAAATTGATGATTTTGATTTTGGTGTATTAAGTTTTTTATCTGTCATTTTAGCACTTTTTTTAATCATATTGAACTTATATTTGTCAAATTAATTTCAATGAATATAATGTAAATGAGCCGAGCTGCTCATGAGCGGCTCGGTGTTCGGCTCAATAAAAGCTCAGCTCGATTTATAAACGAGTCGTTCGCTTACACAATTTAGAAGCTCAATTCGTAAATGAGCAGAGCTTGAGGATGACAAAGTTCGGCTCAAAAGCTAACAAGCAAGTTCAGTTATAGGTTCGTGAACAAGTTCATGAACAAACTCGATAAAAGCTCGTGAATAAGCTCATGAATAATATCGAAAGAGATGTTTAATGATAAACAGATCTATTTTTATTTATCTTTTAAAATGATTAAAAGAAGATGTTTAATGTTTATGCATATAAAATTGTATTTATTCATTTGCTAAACATGCTATTATTTTATTTGATATTATTTCATTCACGAACACAGTAAACTAGCTTGTTCATGAACATGTTCAACGAGCTACTCACGAGCAAAACTCGTGAACAAAATAAATGAGCAGCTCGCGAGCTACGCCCGTGAACAAGATAAACGAGTCAGCTCATAACAAGCTTCTAAATGAGATGGGCTTAAACATAAATTTGAGTTCGAACCGAGCCTGAAGCTCGGTTTGAACTCGTTAATATTATGACGAGCTGAGCTTGAGCATGCCAAAGTTCGCCCGGCTCGGCTTGATTACAGCCCTAAATATAAATAAAATTTGGATAAAATAGTTTTAATAATTTTATTTGTATATAGTTTTACGATTCGAAATACTCCATTCATTCCCTTATATAAGTCATTCTAGCAAATTAATATTTCCCCCAAATAGAAGTCATTCTAGTTTTCCAAGAATTTTTAGTTTATTTTTCGGTCCAAGCATTAATTTTTTGTCTTGGTCCATGTGTTTTTAAACATTCCAATGCTTATTCCCCAACCATGACATGAGAGAGACTTTTTTTAGTTATCCAATGTAAATTCATTAATTTGACTTTATACTAATTGTATTTCTTAATTTGTGTGAAATGTCGTAAATTATATAAGGGAATGGAGAGAGTAACTTATATACAATTTTTCTATAACTACATTATAAATCTAAAAATTACTTTCGAACTGTTAAAAATACAAATTTCAAACGTAGCTGAAATGAATAACACACTCTCGATGAGTTTTATGTTAAAATCTGATTTTTCTAGTCACCAAAGGCTCAATGTAATTATGTGGCAAAATGACAAATTCTTTTCTCCTCTCGCATTAAGTAATGGGACCCTATCTCCCCGTACATGTTTGTTTTTTGTATGGCTCGGCTGAATCATCTACCGCCGGATGTTGTCTCTATTGGTAAGTTGAAACCTGTCAGGTTGTCTCGGACTGGCCCGAAGATCAGCCACTTGTTTTTTACGAATGATATTCTAATTTTTTTAGAGGCTGAGCAATCTCAAGTTGTTAACTTCATGGAGATTATGAACTGTTTTTGTGATTCTTCAAGGCAAAAAATTAACCTACTCAAATCCAAAATGTGTGTGTTCTATAATGTTTTTGAGTTAGAAATTTTAGTCGAGCTTCAAATATTCCTTTAACGAAATGCTTGGGGAAGTATTTAGGGGTCCCTTTGTTGCATGACAGAGTTACCATGAATACCTATGCAGAAGTTGTGCAAAAGATGTAAAATAATCTCAGCTCTTGGAAAGCTAACTCTCTTTCTCTTGCAGACAGAATTACTCTTGTGCAATCAGTCACTCCTGCGGCTCCAAGCCACGTGATACAGACTGACATGCTTCCTTATAGGGTCTTGCAATGGATATGAGCTAAAATGTAAAACTTTTAAGTGCGTTAAATTTGGAATAAGGTTTGGAAGGCCACGTATTATTTCATTTGCTGCTTTTTTATTTTCAGACAACAACAACAATTATATATACATCATGTCATCTGATGGTTACATACCTTCTCGATTAAAATCACATTTTTTTAGGATGACATACATGTGTCATCGTAACGCCATATGTAATTTGCACTTAAGATTTCAGATGACAGAAATTTAAAATAGTATCGCAAAAAACATTCAGATGACACGAAAACAAATGTCTGTCATATATTTTGTATCATGTGAAAGGAAAAAAAAATAGTTTAATGGTGATAAAGGAACTCAGAATTTGCATGCAAGGTGTGCCATGTAGAGAATGAAAGAGGTGCTCGTAATCTAGTTATTCTCCTACATATCAGGCCAATAAGCCTCCATTATATAAGACCCTCCAACTCCATATATAATACTACATCTTTGGACGTTAATACGTTAGAAACTTCAGTTACAGAGGAAACCTTTTTCAAATGTATAGAGAAATGACAATGCTCGAATCTACTGTCAAGCGTGTTCCAAGGCCTTGTTTCAGTCCACAATTGTCTTATAGATTTCTCGTAAAGGGTGCTCAAATTAACATCCGCATCTTTAAAATATTGAAAAGTGGAATTTTTCTCTCTATATTTAGCCATGAGTAGAAAGATATATTTGATCGGTGAAGTAATGACTTCTAATTCTTGTCTCTCTCACTAAAGTAGTCGATCTAGAAAATCTCTTATAAGAAAGAGAGTTTATGCATCTCACGAGAGAGGGAAATGAGAACAAAGTCTAAAAAAAGCTCTAAACAATGATGGTAGGTAAGTGAATTTAAAACAAGCACGATGAACAATTAAATAAAATAAAATACCTAATGGAACGGAACAATTATGGAAATTTCCTTTGTATAAATAGATTTAAATTCGAGATAACTAACTTAATTTAAATATTTTATAAGCACTATTTAAGCCAAATTTCATTGGTTTAAACTACAAATTATTAGAAAGTAAAAAATATTTGAGTTACAATAAATGTTAAAAAGTATGAGTGCATTTAATAATAAAAAAATAATAGCTTGGTAGTATATCAGAATTGTTAGTGATTAATTAAGCATTTTATTTTAAGAATGAGATTAGCGGTGGTCCTCACATGACGTGACGTGCCACTTAATAATATCGTATAATATGTCGGTGTTTATTTTATTTATTCAATTCCCATCATTCTCAATCATAATAAATACACATCACTTCAAGTTGCTGCAAGCTATTTTCAACCATATTATAGAATTTTTTATCACCATTCTGCTAATTTTATTTTATGTGCAGAGATTTTTTTTATGAAACTAGATGTTCACAATTATAGCTTCATGTTAAAACCAGTGTTTTAAAAACTGGATCCTACCAAACCAGTGGTAAGACCACGAACCGGCTATAAGTCTGCTAAGTGCTACAGTTTATTTATATTAAACCGGACTAAATTAGCATCAAATCAAGAACCTCCATCAAACTTATGAACCGGATGGACTCTGATTTTTCGAAGATTTTTTTTAAAAGAGGAAAAATTAAAAAAATTAAAAACGGATTTGATGATAAAAATTTGAAAATTAAATCATAAAGTATAAATAGGAATAATTTATGTTAATTAATTGTAATTTTAATATTTATATTGTGTTAAATCCTAAATTATGAATGATTTGTGTTAATTAACTTCAACTTTAATATTTATATTGTGTTAAACTAAATATTTGTTTTTGGATTTGTGAATTTTTATGTTATGTTTAATTAAATGAGATTTTATGATATCTATTATTAATTTATATATATAATATATTTATGACAGTAAATCAGTTTGTAGAAATTCTTTGTAACGTAAATGTAAAATTGATTTTGGTTAGAAACGTTAAGGGTAAGACTTTATTATTGGCTTAATAGGCACCCAGCCCCTTAAACTTGCAACTTTTTTTCATCTGACCCCCTCAACTTAGGGGACAACCTCTCAACCTCTTCAACTTTCTAAAAACATCACATATAGTCCATAACCTATATATTCAAAACAACACTTATCTAAAAATTGCCATTCAATGTAGTTTTAACTCCTATTTATAGTGGGGTCATTTACATAAAAATCATAAATAATATTATTATTATTGTTTGATCAATTTTGATAGCTTAATTGTTAATATATCAAAAATGTTAATTTTTATTTTATAAATGTCAGATTAATTTTTTAAAAAGATTAACTGCTGAAATGGGCAGCCGAAGGTATATCCCCTTTAACTGTCAATTTCTTTTGGCATAATATAATAAAAATTAGCATTTGAAAAAAATGTATTTAAATTTTAAAATTTGAATTTCCTTGTAAATCTCCCTTTATAGTGCTCAATGTCGCATCATAATCAGATTGGGTCTTCTTGTCGAATTGGAGTGTTACGAGTTGGGATTCTGGCATAAGAATTCTGATCGAAATCCATCTCTGGTAGTTGTTCGCCGAGCACAAATGGACTCGCTTGCCGAGCAGGGGTCTCATATTTTTGCTGATATGGAAAAATTTAATGAAAAAAAATGACATGTAGCATTGGTGTGGTCAACAGTCAATCATGTTTTTTACACGGGTCAATATTTTGACCGAACATAAGGGTGTAAGGGGTTGTATGTGATGTTTTTGGAGAGTTGAGGGGGTTGAGAGGTTGTCCCCTAAGTTGAAGGGGCCAGGTGAAAAAAAGTTACAACTTTAGGGGGTTGGGTGCCTATTAAGCCTTTATTATTTCGCACGTTAGAGGTAAATTTGTACGTCTCCAAAAATCATAGAGGTAAATTTGTACTATATCCCTTATTAAAAAGTAGATATATCATTTTTTCGTTAGACATGTCTAGAATACATGATTTCTTTCAAGTTTTGATAACTTATGTGTAAATTTTCTTTTCTATATTCGAATGGTTTCGTGGAAGATCTGATTGAGAGTTTCTTCAACGTTCACAAATAGACATTGATTCGATCGTGAGGGGAGACTCTCCAACACGTAAGTCAGTTCTTATCTAAGATAAATTTAGGAGAAGATGCATTAAAGTCATGATTCCTTCCGCTCCCATTACCCCTCATATTGCGAGTGAAGTTTTCCTCATAATATTCATGATGAGTATTAGGTCCGGTATGAGATCTTATGTGGTATGGTTGTTGGTGCGTTAAGATTTGTTCCGGGATGACTCTATCTCCCCGCTCATTAAATCTCAGATTTTCTTCATGGTTGCAGGTGGAATGTCTTTTTCATTTGCAACTGGGCCTCCTTTCCCATTTTCCGCTACACCTTGGGATGCTAGTTTTTGAGAAAGAATCTCGTCACACTTATGCGGTATGTTGTTGATTTTCGGTCAGATCGACGATTCTCTCCTCGAGGGATGGAGCCTTTAGAATTTGCTACATCCTCTTTGTTAGCTTTAAGTATAACCTCATTGTTAGCTTTAATCGAATTGCACATAGCTTCCTGATTATCCTTCATGGTTTGTAGAAACTCATTTAGGAATTTGTTCATATGCCTCTCGATTCTTGCAAAAGCGATAGACATGTTGGGTGCGGCTGATCCTTGAGGTGGTTGTTGGTTTATCCTTTCGAGCTGATGGACTGCATCGGCTACGAGACCTTCAGGTACTTCGGTCTGGTATTGGCTCTGATTTTGGCTTCCTTCTGAATCAGAAGGTACTGGGTCTTTTCCTGTGTTTTCCTCTTGAGGCATCCTCCGTGAGTGTGTTAATGGTTATATTAAGGTAAATGAAATAAGTAAATAAGTACTATAGAAAAACTGAGTATAGAAATTTTTGGTAAAGTTAAAAAAGAAAATAGGTCACACTAGGCGTGCCAAAATTGTTAGCGATATTTTTGTAATATTATCAATCTCAACCTTGTCACGTGTGGATTTGAGTGCGGGTGTTCCAGGAAAATAATTCCCAATTAATTTAGATGATTATGTAATAAATGCGCGTGTAACTTGATTTCTAAATGAAGCGACTGGCGAGGGACACAATGACTGTGAAAATCTCCCTCTTGGATTCATAGTGCCACTATAGAAGCTTTACTAGAACGATAATAGCTACCAAAAATAAATGTGATTTTGAGGGAAAGTCAGTTTTATTGATAGGGAATAGTTCAATTACAAGGAATTGATGAAATAGAAGCAATTACAAACAAATTTATGTCTATCATAAAAATAGATAATTTAATAGTAGATGTTGATTATAAATTAAAATATTTACGATACATCAAATGGAATATGGAAACGAAATAACGGAATTGAAATGCTAAAAGTAAAATCAAAAGCAATTTGAAATGATAAACTTGGGGCCAATAAATGGCTAGCTTCGATAAATCTTGAGTTGAAGTTGGCCTTGATTCCACGTGTGTGAGAGTGTCTCGAACGAACGATCATTGATATGAACGTCTTGAACGTGCGAGCTTAATGTTGATTTGGTAATGAACGAATTGGTTGCTCGGGAATTTTTGGTTTAGAATCAGGGTTGACAAATTATTTTGAACTAAATTCAATTAACTTGATGTCACAAAAACTAAATAAAAAAAGATTTTTTGAAAGCTGAAACAGAAAATTGATACACAAAATCGTGTATAAAATGAGTTTCTAGACACAGGATAGAGCGAAATGAAAGCCTCGAATCAAATTTAGGATGTTGGGAACAACAATAAAGTGAAAATTTGGACTAAAATGGACTCTATAATACCGATTTGATGCCACAAAGAAATTTAGGCAGAATGTATAAAAAAAAAAGAACAAAGTGAACATTATGAACTTTGAACGATAAAAACTTAAAAACCGAACTTGGAATAGACAAACTAAAGAAAGAAAGCTAAGAATAGTTTGCTTTGAGTTGGGAAACTCGAAAAACTAAGGCAAAAAGTCCAAAGGGAAAAAACTCAAGAGAGTGAGAACAGAAGCTTGTGTTGTTGTATTGTGTGTTGAAATGAGGAGGGGGATGACTCTGTTTATAGTTGAAAAGAACAGGTTTAGGGTAAATAACTACTAACTTTCCTTTACTAACCCTTAACTTTAATTTATTTAATCGCTAGGAAGGTGGGTTGTTAAGCCCAAAATATACCTAAAACATCATATATAAATACGTTAAATTTACATTGAAATCGTACTAATTATATTCATTTGGGATACTTGTACGTCTTTATTTACTTCTTTGATGCAAGGTACTTAATTATTTGGTTAAATCCAAATAGGAGCAAAAACGAAGCTAAAACGGAGCTAAAATGGAGGAAAAACCTAAAAAATGTACCAAGAATGCATATCAGTCAGAAGGACGCTCAAGGAGGACGAGAAGCAGTCGAGAGACAGGGAGATAACTCTCTGTCGCGACTGAGATTTTCATAATCTCAGTCGCGACTTACGAAAGGCGTCACGGAAGAAGAAGAAAATCTTCAACTCGCCCCTGTACCCCCTGTCGGGACTGAGATTTTCAGAATCTCAGTCGCGACAGCGAAGAATTCTGCACAGATTTCACATGTTTAATTCCAAGAAAACGCGTCTGTTCGTTTGGATAAAAGCGACCCTTCACCAGCGGACACAACCCTTCATTTACGACCCTTCACCAACTATAAATAAGTGATCCATTTCAAGGAATCAAAGTTGGCTAAGTTGGAAAAATAGTTAGAGAAATTAGAGAGTTGTTATGTTGAAGAAACTCTGACTCAGAAATGAGTCAGAAAGTTAGATTACATTTCTATGTAAACAAACTTGCTGTACACAAGTTGTTATTTGATTAGTTACAAACACAGTATTAGTTTAGTTTCTAAGGTAGATCAGAGACAAGTTTTCATTCTGGTAGTGGACTGACCAGTCTCTATTCCGAAGATTCAGCAAGAAGAATTGACGGCTGAAGCGTATGAGGTCTGACAAACCTACGGAGTTTGAGGGAAAGATTGACAACCCGGATCTCAAAGTTTTTGTTGCAATGCTATCCAAGTTTCTACTTCTCTGTTAACTTGTGAAGATTCACATTTCATTAATGATATACTTATTTATTCAATACATTCTTTCTGTTGTTATTTTGATATTGTTCTGACAAAATGATTTTCAAAATGATAAATTGGTGTTTTTATTAAAACGTTCTATTCCATCTTATTCATATAAGAACTTTATTGAACACTTGACAGATTTAGTTTTTATGGATGATATGATCGCTGATCGCGGCTTATCAAACATAAAATACTAGTTTGATTAAGGTAGAAATCTACTTTGATCCAGAGAGATTTCTACGGTTCGAAGCCATTTAATTGAATAAATTCCTATATTATTACATGTCCATAGTCTTTCCAAAGTTAAAGTTGTTATCTTTGCTTTATGAAAATAAGTTTTACACCTATTTATTCCAATTACAGAAGTATCTGTCTTGTAATCAATATCTCAAGACGAAATTGTTTTCTAACCTTGATATAATATTCTTATCTAATCCTAATTTATCCAAACAAATTCAATCAATTAAACGAATTTCTTTTATTTAACCTGAACACGTGAATAAAACCGAATTAAATAAAGTTTTAATTAAAAAGCGTTCTCTGTGGGTTCGATATCTTTTATTACTACAAGCGCATACCGTGCACTTGCGGAAATCGCTCAACATGAGTAGTTAAGTTAGTTAGAGTAAGAGTAGGGATAACAACTAACTTAACTAACAATTACCATATTCTATGCATGAGCCCTAAATTCCAAGCTTTATTTCTCCTTGCATTGCATATGTACCCGAATTAGGCCCAGAAGAACATCACAGATTCCTTGGGATGTCTAGTTTCTGGAACATTCAATCTCATGAAAAAATTCATCTGTTTGATATCCCGAATGGTCAATTAAAGTGATGTTGGTACAACAGACACATACTCTAACTTCCGGTATTTATTTCTCCCTCCATATAGATCCGAATTAGGCCTATGAACACATCCAGATTCCTCAGGATGTCTAGTTTTTGAAACATTGTCATTGTGAAGAAATTCATCTGTTTGATGCCCTAAATGGTCAGTGAAAGTAATGCTGGTGCTGCTATCCGTTTGCCTTTTCTTTTCTTTGAACTGGAGG
Source organism: Euphorbia lathyris (assembly GCF_963576675.1). NCBI lineage: Eukaryota > Viridiplantae > Streptophyta > Magnoliopsida > Malpighiales > Euphorbiaceae > Euphorbia > Euphorbia lathyris. The sequence continues at coordinate 26,957,172 of NC_088915.1, forward strand.
CCAGCTCGCCAAAATAGCCATCAAGACGTCCTTTTAGGTTGGCTAGGTTCCAGCTTGCTGAGCTGGAGACCAATGGTACTGAAGAGACGGTTTTCATTTTTTTTTTCTTCTTCTTTATTTGTAATAAAGAAAATAAAATATGTTTTAAAAATAAAATAAAATTTATGGGCCAACACAAATATTCACATCCGTCATCAAGATTTCAAAGAATGGCTTTAAATTAGTTGGATTTTTAAAAGAAAATTATATTTTTTAATTTTATTTATTTCCAAAATTGCTGAAAATAAAATAGAGTTAATTTCCTTTAAAATTCATCACAATGAAAACCAAATAATCTCTAAAAAAACAAAAACAAATAATCACTTCCTTCCTAATCAATCAAATTTTCCTACCTAGATCACCCAATATAAATGCCATATGTCTTATTTTTCTATCATCTAAATGTCGGAACTATATTTTTTTTATAGTATGCACAATTATTTGGTTTGAAGAATCGTCAGACAATACAGACAATACTTGATACTCAAATTTGAAATCTAACTTAAATTACTGTTAACCACCCAAACCGATAAGAGATCACTATAGTGTAAGAAACTCTACTGATTATAAGAATTGTTATTTGTTTATGGTAAAAAGCATCCTGAGACTCCTGATCTTTTATTGTTTGGTGCATTAACCCATCGATCTTTCATTTAGACATATTGAACCCTTGATCTCTCATATATGGATTTATTAGATCCTTCCGTAAATCAATTCATATATAGGTGTATTAAGGGTTTGTTTGATTCAACTGTTAGCTAATAAATATTGTTGTTGATAATAGCTGTTTATGGTTGTAGTAAATTGTTTATTGTTGTTGTTGACTGTTTGTTATTAGTTATTTAATTATTAATGTTTGATAAAATTATATTGAACTGTTGCTGTTAGTATTTAAAATGTCTAATATGGACATGTTTTAAATTAATCAACAAATAAATTATAAAATAAAAAATAAATTATATAAATTAATATAAATAATTTAAATAAAAAACCTTGTTTTTCAATAATTATGTTCTAAAAATAAAAACAATGTTAAAAAGGAATCGCATTTTGTGGATAAGAAGGATAATTTTGTCAATAACAAGTAACTATAAACAGATGTTCATGAAAAGCTCTAAAAAAGTTTTTCGTGAAAAGCTCCAAAATGTTGTAGTGTCAGAGAAAATGTTTAAAAGTTGCGATTATATAAACCTAACCAAACAGACCCTTAATATATCTATATATGAATTAATTTATGGAATGAGCTAATATACCCATATATGAAAGATCAATGACGTAATGTGTCTAAATGAAAGATCGAAAATTTAATGCACCAAATAATGAAAGTTCATGGACTCAATATGTCTAAATGAAAAATCGAGAGCTTAATACATCAAACAATAAAAAATCAGGCTTCACAATGCTTTTTGAATTTGTTTATTGGGTCATAAAATACATAATGAAGTGATAAAATAAAATGAAATTTGTTATTGTTTATTTAGAATTGGGTTGACCAATGATATATTATGCAATGCAGGCCAAGCCGGCATTGAGGCAACGAATGAATGAATGAAACGGCAAAAGTCAAAGGAATGTGATTGATTCTGATTGGTATTTACAATAGGATACCGTTATTGGAAGAGACTATACCCTCAAGCTACTGTCGGCAACACAACACATGGATATGGAGTGCATCTTTTCCCTTCTTATTTTAATTTTAATTAATTGACTCATGTTTTAGACTTAGATCTGCTTCCAAATCTCATTCTATCTAACCTAAGAATGGTTATTAAAAAAAAACATTAATAACTGAAAAAAAATCAAGAGCCTTAATATATTTTTCCATTATGATATCATATTAAATTAAGAGTTTGACATGTGGATCAATAAGAGGCTTTAGACAAACAAAAGTATAACCGACAGGGTACGTGTCTCAATTATAAGGCCGGATTCCAAAAATATGATCATAATCTTTAAGAAGCACCGTAGTTTACAGTAAAGAGAAGAGATGCACAAAACACAGGAAATATTAATCAGTCAAATGTCAACACATGGAGAACTACTCATCAGTAGATATCTTTTATTTATATATAAATAGTTATTCTTAAAGAGGCACGATGTACGTAATTAAGCATCGAAGAAGGGACGCTGTACAATGACCCACTCTGATAGTTTGTTCATTCTCCTCATTTGACTCTAAGTGGATGGCACAAAGGTCTGAACATGTACTTCCCTAATTGTAGATGAAGGATGGATATAGCTAGAGGCTAGTTGGTTGGGGATATCCTCTGACAAATTTTCTGTCGCAATTTCGTGCTTTGAAGATGAAGGTACTGAAATCACATGAGAATCTTTTGAGGCTGGTTCAAACCCAAGAAAATGAAGATCTCTAGTAAAAGGATCCGCCAGAGTCATTTGACCTTCTAGCAAAGCTGGGTCATCATTGACAAGGGCATCACATAGAGATGAATTATTTGTGGGACTAGAAGGAGCTTCGATTTTTATCGAAGGAGTAGGTTCAGTTTGGACAACTTCGGCTTCAGCATCCGAGAGACCTTCGGGTTGAACAACAAAAGATTCTAAGCTCGATCCTCCAGCAAGCAAGGAGGAAGCAATGATTTCCTGAGGTACCAGAGGCTTCTTCGCTTCTGACAATTGATTAATTCGAGCTATGAGTTTGGAATGAAGAGATATATTATCAGGATTATCTGTATCCAACAAAATCAACAAGTAAATGGAAGGCTAACAAACATTTGATCTAACCACGGATGGAAGGGTGCATTTTTCACTAAAAGTATTAGCAGATTTAGTAGAGGGCTGGGAGAACACATTCAGTTTTTTTATGAAGAGAAAACACATGCAAGTTTACTTGTTTAACTCGGACATGAACTTCTTCAATAGGAATTTGAGAAGTCTTAGAGGTGGAAGCTTTTTTGGATTTGAAATAAGTAGCTTTGTGGTTTGGGGGTATGATTCGAAATAAAAGACAACTTGTTTTTGAACTTTTACAAGTTAACAAAGATTACAGAAAAATAGAAAAAATAGCAAAGGAACTTACAGAAATCGCAAGGAAGAAGATGAAGCAAGAAAGGTGCGAACAGAAATCTTTATATCAATGGTTTTATAAAGGCAAACTGGGTAGATCCCAAAAGGCGATAGGTTCATCATCATTACCTATTATTTAGGTATTCTCGAGAAACGTAAGTGCACCTATCGAAACAACAGGAGCGGGACAGTTCCTAAAAAAAGAGAAACATCTACGAATAAGAGAAGGTGAGCTTCCAAAATAGCAAAATTGAGCCCATCCTTTCAAGTATGAATAGTTAAAAAATAAATCCCGAAAAAGCCTCGAGTAATGAACTCAATCCAAATGAGACATCTGATATCATACTAAAAAAGAGCTAAAAGCCTTTAGGCAAAAAGCATAACCGCCAGGACACATGTTCCAATCACAAGGTCAGATTCTAAAGGTACGCTCCTAATCTATAAGAAGCGTCGTAATTTACGATAAAGGAAAGACATGCACAAAAGCATACAAAATATAAAACCAATCAAATGCCAACACATCGGCTCCTCTTTGATAGTTTGATCATTTTTCTCAAGTGATTTCAGCTTAGCCCGATCAACCTATTTTATAGATTGAAGGATATTACTTCCAAAACCAGATTTATACAATTATTTAGAGTCATGAGCAACCTCATCAATTAAGATTTAAGGTTTTCAAGACATTTAAGTTGGGATTCTTTTAGTATAGATAACACAATAAATATTTCAGATACATTTACAAAAAAAATTGGTGATCAATTTGTACGTGACAAACTTAATTGTTAATATTTTAATACGTTTTTTTAACTGTTTTAGTGACACATTAAATATCTTAAATATAATTAATGTTTGAAAGGTCCGATATAACAGTTAAATAATAATCAAACCAGACTTATCAAAATTTTGTTAACGCAAAACTAAAATTGCTCTTACATAAAAACGATAGGATTAAATTTAACTCGTATCCTTTCATCCCTACTAAAAAAAACATTAAGAGGGTATTTGTTTACATACTTTTCATTTCCTGTTTGTCTTTTCACTCCAAAATGTGAGTTTTACATGTTTGGTTATAAATCACATGTTTGCCTTTTATATATGAAAAGTAGCATTTTATAAAAGCAAAAAATCACTACTTTTTAGAAAAACATTTTTCTTAACGGCAAACAGCAAAGGCAGCAAACTGCAGGTAACCCAAACAAACGAGCACAACTCAAAAAAATATAGGCCTAAACCATACACAGCTCCTGAATTAGTCAATTTTGGTCATTTTGCCTTCTGAACTTACGGGACGATCTATTTGCCCTCTCAACTATTTAAAAGTGGTATTAGCAACCTCGTATTTTCATTATAACTGAAACAAGATAAAGTTCCAACATTAGTACAAGTGTTCATGGAAGTATTGGAACCAATATGTATATATGTAGACGATTTAAAATGGGTTAAAATGATGTGCAATTTTTACAAGAGAACTTGTGTAACGTCTATACTAACTTCATTTGCAGTTTGTTTTAGTAGTGCAAAACTTTTTTTTTTATTATGGCCTTGGTGCTTGTAATAATAATATGTCATAATTGTTTCTATTATAATAAAAATAGGGGTTGTTAATACCATTTTTAAATAGTTGAAGGAGCAAATAGATCATCCCACAAATTTAGGAGACAAAATGATTAAAAGTGACAAGTTGGGAGGATATGGTTTAAACCAAAAATACACATAGTAAGACTCGACTCGAACCGAGAATAAATGAAAAAAATACTGAAAGTAGAAGGGTCCCACATCAGTAGAGTGTGAACTTTATTAAGAGAAGGGAACATTAATGGGAAGGAGATTAGAAATAGTAATATTGAATCTAAACTAAAATACATCGTATTAATCACTGCATTTTCCAAACAAACACTTGCAACTAAGAATCCCACATAAATTAAATCTCTCCCTTCTTCGTTCTCTCTTTCTCTCTACTGGACGTATCAATGAATTAGCAGCTTTACTTCTCCTCAGCCGCTGCTACACTATACAATCACGTCCGACGCCGGAGATCAACCCCCTCTTTCTCCGTAGCTGCTGTCTCGCATCAGGTACTCAATTCTTTTTCTGATTTCATCATATGCTTTTATCGCTTTTATCTCATCTTCTCCCTTAGATCACACCTATACACATTCCGATTCATTATTACTCTACTTAGACACTGAAACGGAGTTCGAATTTTCCTCCAATCGCACTGATTTTCTGTCAGCTGGATCACTTTTCACCTTGATTAACTTTTATTTTAATGGTTTTTAATTTTTAAATCTAGGTCCCAAGTTGTTGTACTGACACTCCTTCATATTCTGCATTTTACTCAAGATTTGTCATTCTACGATCATTGATTTGTTAAGTATAGGTATATATATTTTTCAGAATTCTGTTGGAGTTAAGTGTTATTTGATGTGTCCCACTTGCTATATAATTAGCTTCAGAATAATTTCTGGAAGTTACGACTTAAGGTGGAAGACATCGTATTTATAACTTTTATTGAAAACTTAAATTGATCCGAATTCAAGATCCATACTATTTTGAAAATTTGCATTCTGAATCTTGATTATTTACAAAGTGGAGGCAAATTTACTCTATATAGTTACGGATCGTTCTTAGTCTCTTCAAATAGCAAGCTTCTAATTTCGCTACATCTTACAGTGTGCTTCAGAGGACTGTCACACCTACATCATGGGCTCAAAACATAACCCTCCAATCAGCAGAACAAGAAGTCCTTTGTCGATATTTATTGTATTCTGTATGTGCTGCTTCTTTTATGTCTTGGGGGCATGGCAGAGGAGTGGCTTTGGAAAAGGAGATACCATTGCTTTAGAGGTAACCAAACAAACAGACTGCAATATTTATCCCGATCTAAACTTTGAACCCCAGCACAAGTTTGTTGAGATTAAAGAATCATCCAAGCCAAAACGTGTGGTTTTCAAGCCATGTGATGTTAAATATACTGATTATACTCCATGTCAAGAACAAGACCGAGCAATGAGATTTCCTCGGGAGAATATGATCTATAGGGAAAGACATTGTCCTGCACAAGAAGAAAAATTGCATTGTCTTATTCCAGCACCACAAGGGTATAAGAGCCCTTTTCCATGGCCAAAAGGTCGGGACTATGTCCACTATGCCAATGTTCCATATAAAAGCTTAACTGTAGAGAAAGCTGTTCAGCACTGGGTAGAGTATCAAGGTGACGTGTTCAAATTCCCAGGTGGAGGAACCATGTTCCCTCAGGGTGCAGATAAATACATTGATGAACTTGCATCGGTTATTCCAATAGCAGATGGCTCAGTCAGAACTGCCTTGGATACTGGTTGTGGGGTATGTTTTAGACTATTCTAATCTGTTCATAATCCACTTTTTTATGCATAGTTTGACAGTATCTTTTGATGTAATACGAATTCTGGCTATGGCCTGGTGTGACAAGAATCATTTTATATTGGATATATGATAAAAACATGGCAGCCTCGACATTAATTGCATTTTGTTTTATGTTCTACCCATATCATGATATTATCATTACTTCCTTTCTCTTTCTCTGGCCCTTCTACTCTTTATCTGAGGAGGCGTGTCATTTCAGTTTGGTGGCATCGATTATGATTTTTGAACTGATGAAGCCAATTATCTTTCAGGTAGCAAGCTGGGGAGCATACCTCATGAAAAGAAAAGTATTGGCTATGTCCTTTGCTCCAAGAGATAATCATGAGGCACAGGTTCAATTTGCGTTGGAGCGGGGTGTACCTGCTATAATTGGTGTTCTCGGATCAATTCGTCTCCCATACCCATCTAGAGCTTTCGATATGGCTCAATGCTCTCGATGTTTGATACCATGGACAGACAATCGTAAGTAGTTCTAATTCTAGCATAAATCATTGTGGATTTTTGTTTTTTCAATGTACTGCAATGGAAGATGCTCCTTTTCTGTTAAGTTGTCAGCTGAAACTGAAAATTGCTTATTAAACTATCATATCATCTAACTGCTTATTTAGAATGGCAATCCCTTTGCACAGACAAAAAAGGTTTAGAGAGAGATTTTCATGACCAAACAATTCATTATATTAACAATGGACTGACCTTGCTGAAAATTTCAAGTTCCTAATCATATCCATTGCAGAAAGATGCATGTGGCATGTTATAAAATATCCACGAAAATTGCAGATTGTCTTAAACAAAGTTCTTAACATCTCATATATCAGTACCATATATGAACTCTGTAGCCATTACATACCCTTGCAAGTGTTATTTGACGAATGAGTTTAGGATACAACATCTTAGCCCTCTGAGTAACAGCTATTTCGACATATTTTTATGTTGATATTTCTTCCACAGGCACAATAATGCCTTTCAGTTAGCAGAAGACAAAATGAAAAAGATCCTTCAATTTTTTTCAACACTGATGTTTTTTTTTTTCCTTCTGGTTTTGCAATATAAAAAGAAAAAGAAAAATGACAGAAGTCATTTTTGCATTATCTCTAGTTTCATACGATTTCCATTTTTGATGATATTGTGGGTGGAACACGAGAACTTCTACAGTGGACGGGGTGCAATGGACCCAACCAAAAAAAAAAGAGAATCATGCTACCTCATTGGGAGATATTTGGTGTAAGGAAAGAAAGTGCACAATTGTCACCTTTCTATTGGTAAGGTACAATAGACTGGGACCATAGTAGAATTTCTCGTGGAACACATAAAGAGGCTATCATAAAGTTGAAATTCATTATTGAATTCAGATGAATGTGAGTTGTGATAAAAAAAATCAGAATATTAAAGTATTTTATATTTGCAAACTAAAGCCTTTAGAATACATAAATATGTGTATATTTGTGTGCGCACCTGCATGAAACTTAGAAAAAAGTGCAAAAAAAGTACAAACTTAGTTCCTTTGCTGATACAAGATGATTATTTCAATGATATGACATCCGATATATTAGAATTGAACTAATCTCTTAATATATATTTATACAAGTTAGATAGAAAGAGACGCCGAACCCACTTGAAAAGAAAAAATATTGAATGTGCTTGCATTACAATACAACATCATTTTATTCTGGCAATATTTGGTATGGCATCAAAGTGTTAATGGATGTGTCAATGGAAACTACAACTGGACGCGTTGTGTAAAAGCACAATATATGTTATTGTATTAAAATCATCTTAAGGCTTAGATATAATAAATCTACATCAAAAGGTTTGGTCAGTCAGGGTCCATGTGAACAGTACTATTGTTAATGATTTGCTGTTTTCAAATTTGTAAAATTATTGTTAAATGTCGTTGTTTCTATAAATACTTAATTTCCCTGTTGCTATTACGCAAATCTGATAAAAAGGGCGGCCGGGTGAACTACACGTCGCCGCTAAGTGAGGGTCCGGGGAGGGGTCCTACCACAAGGGTGTACTGGGGCAAGCCTTCCCCTGCCAATTGTTTTGGCAAGAGGCCGCTCCTAAGACTCGAACTTGTGACCTCTTGGTCACACGACAACAACTTTTACCGTTGCGCCAAGACTCACCCTCATTATGCAAATCTGATGCCATGCAAAAAGTATTCTAAACAAATTTCTTTTAGTGACAAGAATTTTTTTGGTTAGCTTTTGAATGTATTTGCTTAAATCACTGATTTTGTTATTTTGATTGATCCGTTGGATTAATCTCTGTTTGCTTGCTAGCAGTTTTACAACCTTATTACTGTATGCAGGTGGAATGTATTTAATGGAAGTTGATCGAGTACTCAGGCCTGGAGGTTACTGGATCCTGTCTGGTCCTCCAATAAATTGGAAGACCTACTATCAGACATGGAAGCGGTCTAAAAAGGAACTTCAGGCTGAACAAAATAAGATTGAAGAGATAGCTGAAAGCCTTTGCTGGGAGAAAAAATATGAGAATGGGGATATAGCTATCTTTAGAAAACGGATAAACGACAAAAACTGCCCTAAGAAGTTTAGTAACATGTGTGAATCACAGGACACCGATGATGTTTGGTGAGTTTCAATTCATCTTGATTTGCTTAAAATATTTGCTCTTGGTTTCTTGTAAGTTTTTCATTGTAATGTTTTATGATGTGGTTATTACAGGTACAAGGAAATGGAAACATGTGTTACCCCTTTTCCTAAGGTGACCAGTGCAAAAGAAGTAGCTGGTGGGGAGTTAAAGAAGTTTCCAGCAAGGCTTTTCGCTGTGCCTCCTCGGATAGCTAACGGACTTGTTGAGGGTGTCACAACAGAATCTTATCAAGAGGACATTGAAACTTGGAAAAAGCATGTAAAGGAATACAGAAGAATCAACAGAATGATTGGCACTACAAGATATAGGAATATCATGGATATGAATGCAGATCTTGGGGGATTTGCAGCAGCCATGGAATCACCAAAATCTTGGGTGATGAACGTTGTGCCGACCATTGCTAAGAACACTTTAGGTGTTGTTTATGAGAGAGGTTTAGTTGGCATGTATCATGACTGGTATGTCCTTACTAATCTTCATTTTGTTGACCATATACCTGATATCTTGTAGGTTTACCTTTATTTTTACTATGCTAGTTTTTTCATCAATAGATGGACAAGAAGCCAGAAAGTACTGTTCCTTAAATATACTAAGTTATAAAACGTGAGCATTTCAATACAAAATTCTCAGGCATGATACAAAGAAAACTCAAACTTCTCACTTGTTGACATAATGCTGGGGCAGATTGTCAATCATATTGAGATTTACTGAACTAGAAATTTATTTGCAGCATTAATTGAAATTAGCTGAGCAGGTTGACAGTGGTTTGTGTAGAGTGCCTGCTTAGAATTCCCTCTTCCCCACAAAATTTCCAGTGTATTTTTCTGAAGCATTTCACAATCTATGGACATCCCTTATGTTGGTACTCTTTGTTGCTGCTGTTCTATCAACTTACTTTAAAACTCCTTGTTATATCAACTTAAGTTGATCATGCCATCTATCTTTTGATGAAGAGGCATCAATCTATCAAATACTAAATGAAAAAGAAGCATAGGAATAAGAATATGAAAGAGATAGTATAACTTGGAGAGTTCTGTGGAGAACAGCCAGCCATATGAGAATCTAGACGTCTTTGTCACATGGTCGAACGTTTGTCTGGAAGTATAAGCAGTAGTACCCCCGCTAAATTGCTTCTTTTCACTTAAATATTATTTGTAGATGCACTTAAAATAACTGTTAAAGTACAATTTATTTATTTTCCTGTTCTTTTTTTAACTGATACTTCTTAATGGCATTTCTGTCCTCTATACTTTCAGGTGTGAAGGGTTCTCAACCTACCCCAGGACTTACGATCTCATTCATGCGAATGGTTTATTTAGCATGTACGAGAATAAGTAAGTTCCTAATCTTCTTGTTCCTGTATCATCAGTGATTTTTAAGTTTACAGACCTCATACCATGCAATTCTGTGTTCATGTTCATAGTGTCTTTCCTTTTTTGACTTGGCTATTGAGTAATATCACCATCCCAAAACTTCCACCACTTATAATTTCTGATCAACTTAAGCGGATGGCTGCAGGTGTAGCTTCGAGGATATCCTTCTAGAGATGGATCGTATTTTGCGTCCTGAAGGTTCGGTTATATTCAGAGATGAGGTTGACGCTCTTAATGACGTAAAGAATATTGCTAGAGGGATGAGATGGGACTTAAAAGAGATGGATCATGAGGATGGCCCCCTGGTACCTGAGAAAATTTTAGTTGCTGTGAAACGGTATTGGGTTGGCAGCTCAGGAAACAGCACATCAAGCGATGAATAAACCGCAAGTTATCATCCACAATGAAAATGTTACAGCAGTAAACTGGTGGTCAAGTTGCTCCAAATGGGATGCTATTGAAGGATTCTGATGTTTACAGATAGCAAAAAACGTAAGTTAATTTTTACATATTCACGGGGGGTTTCGAGTAAAAGCAAATGAAACCACCAAGCTAAACAATTTTGATGTGATGTGATGTTGGAGGGTACGACATAAGCTATGTTGGTGTCAAAATAAATAGGTTTCATTCCACATTGTTATAATCATGCCACTTCTTCCAGTCTAAGATTTGTATTGCTCAAGTTGTCATACATCCAATGTTTATTTATTGATTCATCTGCATCATTAGTTGTTTTTTTTTTTTTTTTTTTTTTTTTTTTTGGCAATGCACATTGAAATATAAATCTTTTGCCATAGGGGTAGAGGATTTTTGGCTGGGTTATCCCAGTATTCATGAATTTTGTATCAAATACAATATTTATGAAGTGGAAAGCATAATTTTGGTTTCTGGCTAAATGTAGGGTTTTGTTATTAAGTATGTAATGTAAATCCTACGGAACAAAGTGGGGGGTATTACGAAGATAGTACTACTTGAACATGAGATGGTGTTATGATTATATATGTGAGTCAATATTTGTTTTTGAGGTATATTTGAGGTGAAATCAGACTTTAAGGTTCTCAATATTGTACTAATTCAACATTGAGTCACCTGCATATGTCAATAAAGAGATGTAATTCACTTTTGATTTTCTCTTTTGAAGTATATTTTGAGATACAGTTAAAAGTTTAAGGTCTCTTTGTTTGCAGAAAAATATTGTGCACTAAAATATTTTACTATTTTACTGATTTTCTGGTGTTTGTTTGTTTAAGAAAATAGATCAACAGGAAATTTTAGGTTATCATCAAAAAAAAAAATTAAGAAAGTGAGTAAAATGTTTTACATTAAAGATTAAAACATGTTTTCAAACTTTTGGAATCTATTTCATTCTTTCTTACCTATCTGAAAATAGTAGTGACCTACTTCTTTGTTGTAGTTAAATATCGAAAAATGTTTTATTTTTCAACTCACCTGATACAATATGTTTTTGACAAACTAAATTTTTCAAGAAGTTTACAAAATATTGCAAGGCACAAGCATTTATATGAAATTGATACTAAAAAGGCTTAATACATACGCAATCCTCTGAATTTATCATTTTTTTTCATTTTATCCTTTAAACTTAAGGGACAATCTATTGACCCCTAAACTTCCAAAAAAACCACCCAATATACCCTTCATTTCTGACGTGGCGCTGACCTGGCAAAATACAAACTGCAATAATCCAAACACTACGTCGGAGATGAAGGGTAAATTTGGTGGCTTTTTGAAAGTTTAGGGGTCCATAGGTTGTTCTTTAAGTTTAGGGGGGTAAAATGAAAAAAAAAATGACAAGTTCAGTATGTATTAAGCCTACTAAAAAGTTACTTCACTTTACTTCATGTATGTATGTATGTATAAAGAGTGATTACCTGAAGTTGGGTCGCTTCTATTTCATTGTCATCCAATTCACCATTTACAATGAGAATATTGTCTTGTTATGAAGTATATAACGAAAATGATATATATGGTAGACTGAACTAAGACCCATCAGGCCCACAGCCCAATACGCACACTTATATACTGTGACTAAGTGGGCTTGAATTTCCCATTAGAATTTGATGAAGAGGAAAGTACATAAAAATAAATTAATTTTTATTTATATTTATAAAAATAATTTCTATATATTTTATCATTATACGATTTTAAATCTTAAAATATCAGAATATATATGCTTACTTTGTTTTTGACAAAGTAAGCATTACTTTGTTTTTTCTACCATTGTATGATGATGAACTTTGACAAAGTAAGTTACTTTATAAAAAACAAAGTAAGCATAGAAGACACCCAATTTTAGTTTTGTTTTTATCAATTTTTTAGTTGGTCACTTATATAAAAAAACAATTTTTAAAAAACCCATCAAATTTGACACTTTAATAAATCTATTCAAGAAAATGAGACATTGGTTAATAATTTATCCATCCTGATTATTGTGTAATTTACCCCGAAGATGAATAGTTTCGCAATTTTGCAATATCAGTGACCCTAAATCACCAAATCATTCCATGTAAATCTATGTGGAGAGTGATAAAAAAATTCAAAACTTATCATATCATATTAAAATATAATATTTTATTTCCTCACTCATTCATCGTAATTTTTTGTTAAAAAATACTCTAATAATAAATAATTTCAAAAATTAACATCATGACTCTACAAATTATTACTTTATATATTAATTATTTTAAGCATAAATGTTATTATAAAAATGCATGAATAATAAACAACTAGATCATCTGTTTTTATAATTTAAAAAGTTAAACAATAATATTGCTTGCCAAAGGTGAACACTAATGTATGCAATCCTTATTGTTTGTCTATCTGATAAAATCACATATATTACTGGTTTCTTAAATTACACATATATTAAACTTATTATAGTTAACAATTGATCGAATCTCTTTTCAAAAAAAAAAAAATGATGGGATGTTTAACAATATATGTAGAATTGAAGAGTTAAATAGTGAAGTTATAGATGATTGCAAGTATGAAAATTGAAATGTTATTAATGAAAAATGTATAATTTAGATGTGGTGCAAAAAACATCCACGTGAAAGGAAGAAATAGAGAAAGTTAAAATGGTGATAAATAAGTTAGAGAATAATGCAGTAAGTACATTCATATTCATTGCACGTTGTTTTAGACACACTCAGCCCATTGTTTCATTTTGAATTTTATGTACCAACTCTCTCTCTCTCTCTCTCTCATCATATTTCTTTCATTTTTGTTTGCATCTATTTATTGTCTTTGTTAACCAAGTGGTTTTTTTTTTTTTTTTTTTTTTTTTTTTTTTTTTTTTACCTTTTGATACGATAAGCTAATTTACCCTTTCTTTTGATATATACAACTCCTAATTTGTTTTGAAAAGTTTTCAATATAATCCTAACCCTAAGAAATGATAAAATGATAAAATTTTGTCCATCTGAAACAATTTTGGACTTATGTATAGCAACGTTAACATTTTTTGGCTGTTTGGAGGAAAATAAAATAAAATAAAATAAAAGCTTAGTCCGCATAAGCTAAGTGGACGTTTGATTCGAAGTCTTTAGGAATCTTATTTATTGGTTACTTCGGTTTAAAATTGCTTCGTGATTATTATCTGTTGCCCAAAATTGTTTCAAGATAAAAACACTAAAATTAAAATTTTAGTGTTTTTTATGATGAAAATATTATATGCACTTGTCAAAAAAATAAATATTGGGAAGTAAATAAGAAGGTTGATACGTGTGATATGTATTATGACTATTGTTAACATCAATTCCAAGTGTTGTTTGATATATCTAGAAATTAAATGCTAAAAAAGTAAATAAATATTGAATTTTAATTATTAAATAGTATATTTTTACTGAATATAAAAATATTTCTTTCAAAAAATATACTTAATATAAAAATATTAATTAATATTTTTAATTTAAAATGCTAAGTTAAATATCCTAATTTATTTTATTAAAGTAACTAATTGTTAAATAGTAGAAGAATTATAATTGTAAAACAAATTAAAAATAAATAAATAATAAACTTATTAAATTAAATGATTTTTTGGCCTATTTATGGCCTAACATTTCCAAGAATGTGAAATTCAACATGTCTTATAATTTTTAAACTCATGTCAATTAGTCACAGTTAAAAAAAACAAGATCATCTGCATTGTTTAGATTCTGTCTAAAATTCAAAATCGAGAATCTGTCCCAATTCTTTAATCTTACATATCAAATATATTTTAATTTTTTTAATTGGAAAAACACAATGTTTTTGCAACTTCTGTGTACAAATCATTCCTAAATTATGCGATTTAGTTAATTACCAATCCACGGGTTCATCAAAACTTGTATGTTTACATAAATGTCACGAAAGCATAACATAATATTTATGTCACTAGCTAAGTGTAAGGGGGGGATTATCTTTGTAAGCAAACTATGTAACAATGGGGAGAGACTTACTCTATTGTGTTGTGGGGAGCTTTGTAATAGCCATTGGCGGTAGGACTCGAGTTGGCATAAGAAACACTATAGGGGGGAGTGACCTGTCATACTGGACAGTCACTCGGTTGTTGGTAGTCTACCATCTCTAGTAGTTGCCCCCCTACTACTACGAGATGGGACCCGTGGTGTAACACTGTTGCTTATCTATGAATAACATCATCCGTATATTGTTCCTTCTTGAGTGTTCTATATGTTATCCCTGTGTGTGCATGATTGAGATGGTTGCCCTTATGTTGGTATCGTATGTATGCTATTATATTCACTATATGTGATTCCTATCTAACCCTTGCGTGTGATCTTTGCAGCTAGAGTGATCTAGTTCCCTTGGCTGGCTTACTTCGGGAGAGACAAGTAAGCGCCGCACGGGCCCCGACGGCAGGCCCCGTGACATTTGGTATCAGAGCTTGGTGTAACGATACTGGGAGGAACCATGACGATTGCCAATGCTAAACGCATGGATGCCATAGAAAAGCGAATTGAGGATCTCGATCTTGACAATCTTTCTATAGCAGTGGTAGAAAACTGCAGGCAGATCGAGCGTATTGAAGAAGCCATTATAAGACTCCAAGATGAAAATGGAGTAGGCCAGGGGGCCAATACTGAAGAACTTTCTCTACGTATTGATAGCCTTGAGGAGGCAATGTCGAAACTCCAATGCGGAGATGAAAATAAAAATCCGGCAGGGGCCGAGGCCTTGAGGGCTAATATACATACGGCAGAGGCCGAAGCCTTGAGGGCTAGTTTACATCCGGCAGGGGCCCAGGCCGTGAGGGCTAATATACATCCGGCAGAGACCGAGGCCTTGATGGCTAATATAAATCCGGCAGAGACCGAAGCCTTGATGGCTAATATAAATCCGGCAGGGGCCGAGGACTGGAGGGCTATCATCAATCCGGCAGGGGCTGAGGCCTTGAGGGCTAATGAAAATCCGACGGGAGCCGAGGCCACAGGGGCTAATGTTGAATTGTTTAAAGCCATTGTGGCTCATGCTGATATCTTTAGGGCGATGATAGCCCGAACAGAAATTTTTGAATTCGTGATGACGAATGCCAAAGCTATTCGAGAACTAATAGCGGAAAACAATCCCCATACCGGTCAACCACCAGAGAGTGGTGTGACTCGAGGAAAAGGGAGAAACATAACTAATGAGAATGCTCATTTTGCAGGTGAAGAAGAGATAAATACGCTTAGAGTGGCCATGGGCCATGTCGAAGCAGATCAGAGAAAGTTATTCGAGGTAGTGGAGAAAACTCGCGATCAAACAGGGGATGGATTTGATACCCTCAGGCAGGAGTTGAATGAACTGCGGGGGAAGGTGGAATCTCTCTCCCTAAATGGGGGAAGTCATCAAGGGGCCGCGAAAATCAAAATTAGAGAACCGAAACCTTTTGTAGGAATTCGGGACTCCAAGGAAGTGGATAACTTCTTGTTAGATGTGGAAAGTTATTTTGCAGCTACAAAGACAAGCCTGGATTCGGAACGACTAGCAATTGTACCGATGTACTTGGAGGGGGATGCCAAACTATGGTGGAGACACCAGACTAGTTCAGGGCCAGTAAACACGTGGGAAGACTTCAAACGAGAATTAAAGTCTCAATTCTCCCCCGTAAACGTACAGTTCTCAGCCCGAAACAGGCTAAGCGAACTCCGACAAACTGGTAACATCCGAGACTATGTTCGAAGTTGGCAAGTTCTTAGTCTAGAAATTCCGGAGATGCAAAAGGAAGAAAAATTCTTTAGCTTCATGAAAGGATTGAACCCTTGGTTTCACAGTGAGGTGATGAGAAGGGGAGCCACAGATCATTCCTCAGCAATCGCGGCAGCTGAAAGCATAGAGGATTTTAATAGTAACACGAAGAGGAAATTCCCTCCTGGAGTAGACTCAAACCCCAGGACTAACAAATGGAGTAGACCATAGAATGGGGGAGGTGACCGAAACTATTCCTCATTCGGAAGTGAAAGGCGACCGTGGAACGCCAACAACTCTGAGCGTCGACCCTACCTAGGGAACTACTCAGAAAGGAGAAGCCTTCCACCAAGGATGGCAAGTCCCTACACAAAAACCCAAGGTAGCCTTTCGCAAAGGAACCAGTCATACACACCGAGACCGTTGTCATGCTTCCTTTGCACAGGATCACACAAGGCCGCAGATTGCCCAAAGAGATCATCTTTGGCCTCACTGCTCGCAACACGAGAAGAAGGAAGTGTCGTAAGGGAAAGGGAACGCGAACCTTCAGAACCCTCAGTAATGGGATCGCTTCGATTCATGGGAGCTCTGGCAACACAAATAAAGGAGACAAGAGACGGTTCAGAGAAGGGACTCATGTATGGCAAGAACACGAGATCCTTGATTGACACTGGAGCAACTGATAACTTCATAACAGACACCAAAGCCGACCGCTTAGGACTCCATGTGATAAGAGGGACAGGAATGATGAAGGTCGTGAACTCAGCTGCTCAGTCGATTAGTGGAACGGCCCAACATGTACCCTGCAAATTGGGACCCTGGACGGGCACGATAGGGTTCACAATAGCACATATGGGTGACTTCGATGTCGTGTTGGGGCTGGATTTTCTAAAATAGAGTTTTGCAGTACCCATGGCATCAGCAAGGTGCCTTCTGTTTATGAACCAGGACCCGTGCATCATACCTGTAATGATGAGCTCAATTCGAGAGAAGAAGTATATCTCAGCGATACAGTTCAAGAAGGGTATAAAGAGGGGGGAGCAGACATATGTGATTGTCCCTAAAGGTGACAACTCAGAAGGTAGTGTCATCGTCCCTCGAATGCTGGAAGGAGTGATGAGGGAGTTCCAAGACGTTATGCCAGAGATGTTGCCACAAACATTACCTCCGCAACGAGATGTTGATCATGCTATTGATCTACCGCCAGGTACGAAGGCCCCAGCAAAAGCACCATATCGAATGGCTCCCCCTGAGTTGGCAGAATTGAGGAGACAGTTAGATGAATTGCTGGAGGCAGGTTTCATCCGGCCATCGAAGGCCCCATATGGCGCCCCAGTACTGTTCCAGAAGAAAGCAGATGGAAGTCTGCGGTTGTGTGTTGATTACCGAGCACTCAATAAGATTACTGTGCGCAACAAATACCCAATTCCTGTAATATCAGACTTGTTTGATCAACTCAGTGGAGCCAAATACTTCACTAAGCTCGATCTATCCGGGTATTACCAAGTCAGAGTAAGGGATGAGGATGTGATGAGGACATCTTATCCCTGGACGCGGCGCGTGAGAGAGGACACGCGGGGCGTGAATCCGGAGCCAAGAGAAAGGAGGAAACCACATGGGAAAAGGGGTCTCTTAGGCATTCCACGCGGGGCGTGTTGTCCAGCACGCGGGGCGTGGATCGAACCTTCAAAGAGAACCAGTTCCAGGAGCTCATGTACGCGGGGCGTGCCTCCTCATACGCGGGGCGTGTCTCCTCAGGCGCGGGGCGTGCAAGACCACTTTCGGAGCATTCAAACTCAGAGACGCTTTCATGCGGGGCGTAGTACGTGACACGCGGGGCGTGTTTCAGCTGAAGAATACTTCCTTTCCAAGTTCTCCATACTTGGGACCACTCCCTATTTACAACTCTACCACTCCTTATTTACAAGCATGCCACCCCTTTACCATTAACCCTACTTTACCCTTTTATATTTGTATTGTAATTAGTAGATAGTTTATCCTTTTTGTAATTTGGCAATTAGGTTTTTGAGATGCTATAAATTCATCTCTTTCTCTTTGTAATAGGTTAACTTTTATGAAATACAATTTATCATCTTCTTCCTTGTGAAGTTTGTTAAGGTTTTATCCTTCAACAATGGGGATTTCACTATTCCTATGAATTTAGTCCATGAATTAGGATCCACTCCTTCTAGTTTAGCTAGATAAGTTGTTAGCCTTTGTGAGTTTACGGTTTAAAACTCTCAGTGGATTCCGCGCTACATCATTTGGTATCAGAGCCGAGTCGTTTTCCTTGACCGGAGACTTCTACTCGGAAATGGTTCAACCACGTATCACCACCGAAGCCATTGGAACCCATGAGCAAAGGCTTGAAGCACTAGAATCAAGCATGAAGGCAATCAATGGCAAGATGAATGAGCTTAAAGAAAAACAAGAAGCGGAACGAAGAGAAAGGCGTCTTGATACGGAGAGGCTTATTCTCGAGTTTCGAAATAGCCGCATCCAACCCGCTGGAGAACCTCACCGGAGACAAAAGGAACGTCTTAGAGCCGAGCCGAGGAAGACGGAGCTCATATGTGACAAAATGCTAAGAAGGCTAAGGGAGGACTTGGAGCATGGAGAGATGAGGAGGCTCCAAAGGGCAACCACTACTTTACCTCCTAAAGACCCATCACTAATCTCTTCTCCATCACATGTGGTAAAGGTAACTCCTAAGCTTCCAATCTCTAATATTGAAGTTTTGGATATTCCTATTGCTATGGAAGATGTTGGTGATGTTGTTTGTGATGATGAAGTGGATTTAGATTCTTCTTGTGAGATTATTGATAATGAAATTGAGGAGGAGGATTTAGATTCATTTGTGGATGAGGAGGAGAGGTTGTTTTGTAGGTAAGGATGTTGGGGAGACCCATATTGCAAGGGATGCTTCCCATGTATTTGATGGGTAAATTACATACGTGGTGTACAACCTTTACCCGCAATCACACTTTGGTGTACAACCAAAATTTTGTCACACTAAACTGTACAACCTTTTCATGACCTCCCACTAAAGTGTACAGCAGGTAAAAATGACCGGTCAATGCTCAGTCAACGCGCCACCTCAACTTTGACCGGTCAAAAAGTCAAAAAAATTCAACCACTTAATATAAAATTACTTCTATACCTTCATTTCTTCATCTTCTTTCTTCTATTTCTTTCTCTCTCTTCAAATTTGTTTCTCTCTCTAACCTCTCTCTTTGAATTTCTTTCTCTCTCCAACCTCTCTTTTTGAATTTCTTTATCTCTCTAACCTCTCTCACTAAAATCAATACCATCAAAACTTTGTAGGAAACTTCAAATTTCTTTCTTTCTCTAACCCCTCTCTCTCTCTCCAAATTTCTCTCTCTAATCCCTCTCTCTCCATAATGGCAGGTAACTGAACCAAAAACATAACTATCAAAATGAAAATAGAATTCAAGCATTGTAATATTACTAATGTCCTAATAAAGTATTCATTAAATACGACACTTACAATGTAAATGAGATCATATATGATATAATTGAAGAGGAGAAAAACATAGAATTAGTTATCGGTGTAATGGAGGCGAAGAGAATGATAGATTATTAAATTGAGAGTAATGAAGATCCCAAAGGTAAAGATGAAGACTTGCAAATGGCCCCCCAGAGTTACCAGTGCAGTTCCTGTTTTTCAATAGAGTTGCTTAAATCTTATGAATATGAACAAAACCATCTTCAACAGGATCATGTCATTCAAGTTCATCAAAAGATTAATGATTATCCAACACTAGTAGAAGTCAATCCCACCCAGATTACTGCGAAATCAAGCAAGGTATTTTTATATTAGTTCATATAATTAAAAGTTAACACTTAATTACAGAATGGGTTTTAAATTGGTATCTGCAGGCGAGTTCAAAGGACTGGTTAAGTCGGTGGAAACTGCTAAGATGTTTTTATTCAACCAAGTATCAAAAATGTTGACTCAAAACTAAGTTCCCTTTTATTTATTTATATATGTGAATCAAAGGAAGTTTATGTTAATTGTTAAAGACATATCCTTATTGGATACTTTTCCACTTCTTCCACTACCTATACTATTAATAGAGAATTTCTACGTTTCCATAAGTTCTATGAAATCTGGAAAGCATATAAACTTTCAATTTAAAAGTTTTATTTTGTAAATGTTGAGTTTTAATGGTATTGATTTTAGTGAAAGAGGTTAGAGAGAGAAAGAAATTCAAAGAGAGAGGTTAGAGAGAGAAAGAAATTTGAAGAGAGAGAAAGAAATAGAAAGAAGAAGATGAAGATATGGAGAGATAGGGGTATAAAAGTAATTTTATATTAAGTGGTTGAATTTTTTTGACTTTTGACCGGTCAAAGCTGAGATGGCGCGTTGACTGAGCATTGACCGATCATTTTTACCTGCTGTACACTTTAGTAGGAGGTCATTAAAAAGTTGTACAGTTTAGTATGACAAAATTTTGGTTGTACACCAAAGTGTGATTACGGGTAAATGTTGTACACCACGTATGTAATTTACCCTGTATTTGATGAAATACCCCTTAAGCATAACCTTGTTTGTATGGTTGAGGAAAGTGGGGGTATTATTCTTGAGGAGGGGAAGAATGGCTTGGGGCTTGTTGATCTCTTTGAGGCAAATGAGGAAGTCACACTATGTGTAGAGATTGATGACTATGGTGATGGGAGAGATGTTGGTGGTTCTACCATATTGGGTGGTGGTAAGTCTTTTGAGTCGAGCGGCTTAGCACGTGAGTTAGTCGGCTTGAGCTATCGAGGGAAGCAAATGGAAACGATAGGTCGTGGGAAGAGGCGGATTGGGAACGAAGAGGGAAGTGAAATCGCCTATGATCATGAAGAAGATGAGATAGAGAGGGGAATTGAGGAGGATGAGCGTCGAAACATTGAATGGGACCGGTATGGGGTCGTTTATGAAGAGGATGAAGATGGAGTTTACTATGATGAGGGTGAGCTTCAACACGTTGAGTGGGATCAACGTGAGGCTCCTTATGAAGATGCGGAAGGTAGATTCCATTGTGATGATGAATTGGAGGACGTTGAACGGAACCATAATGTGGATAACTATGAGTATGAAGGGAGTAGGTTCCGTCATGAGAGTGAGTTTGGGAACATTGGGTGGAGCCGAATTGAAGAAACTTATGATAGCAAAGAAGGTGGGCTCCAAGATGATGATGAATCAGAGAGTGTTGAGTGGGGCCAAGTTAGTAAAGCGGCAACTCTAGGAGTCAGGAGATTGTTAATCCAAGGCAATGAAGGAGTCGATACAAGTATCCTTGGAATCACTATGGAGTGGTTTGAAAAGTGCCGCCGGGATATTCCATTTGAGGTCGGCTATGAGTGGAATGAAGTTTTGGCCAACGTCCATGTTCGTAAAGTGGAGATTGAGGAGGACCGGGGTTGGTCGGTTCGACATGTCGTGGAAGTGTGGAGAAGCTTCCAAGACATTGTGGAGGATTGGGTTGATCAACTCCATCGAGATATTCCGTTCGATGTCGGTCGAAGATTGTGGCGAGTATTACGGGGAATGAGCACCGGGGACAATACACGAGTTGAGGTGTGGGAAGAGTTCATACAGAGGAGGAGAGGCCAATAATGTATGGAGTGGCTAACACCTACCGAGCATAATTCTTATTCTATAATTGAGTTGGGGGCCAACTCTTTTGAAGAAGAGGAGAATGATGAGGACATCTTGTCCCTGGACGCAGGGCGTGAGAGAGGACACACGGGGCGTGAATCCGGAGCCAAGAGAAAGGAGGAAACCACGTGGGAAAAAGGGTCTCTTAGGCATTCCACGCGGGGCGTGTTGTCCAGCACGCGGGGCGTGGATCGAACCTTCAAAGAGAACCAGTTTCAGGAGCTCATGTACGCGGGGCGTGCCTCCTAATACGCGGGGCGTGCCTCCTCATACGCGGGGCGTGTCTCCTCAGGCGCGGGGGGTGCAAGACCACTTTCGGAGCATTCAAACTTAGAGACGCTTTCACGCGGGGCGTAGTACGTGACACGCGGGGCGTGTTTCAGCTGAAGAATACTTCCTCTCCAAGTTCTCCATACTTGGGACCACTCCCTATTTACAACTCTACCACTCCTTATTTACAAGCATACCACCCCTTTACCATTAACCCTACTTTACCCTTTTATATTTGTATTGTAATTAGTAGATAGTTTACCCTTTTTGTAATTTGGTAATTAGGTTTTTGAGATGCTATAAATTCATCTCTTTCTCTTTGTAATAGGTTAACTTTTATGAAATACAATTTATCATCTTCTTCCTTGTGAAGTTTGTTAAGGTTTTATCCTTCAACAATGGGGATTTCACTATTCATATGGATTTAGTCCATGAATTAGGATCCACTCCTTCTAGTTTAGCTAAATAAGTTGTTAGCCTTTGTGAGTTTACGGTTTAAAACTCTCAGTGGATTCCGCGCTACATCAGGATGTACCAAAAACTGCTTGCGTAACTCGGTATGGATCCTTCGAATATCTCGTTATGCCTTTTGGACTAACAAACGCTCCGGCAACTTTTTGTACTTTAATGAACCAGGTATTCAGGGACTATCTTGACAAATTTGTGGTGGTCTACCTAGATGACATCGTCATATACAGTTCCACCCTCAGACGAGCATCAAATTCCTTGGCCACTGAGGAAGGGAGGATATGCATGGACAAGGGTAAAGTACAGGCTATAGTTGACTGGAAAACCCCTATGAATACAACAGAATTGAGATCCTTCTTGGGGTTGGCTAACTATTATCGGAAGTTCATCAGATGTTACTCAGAGAGAGTTGTCGACCTTACTGATCTGCTGAAGAAAGACAACAAGTGGGAGTGGACAGACCAGTGTTAAAAATCCTTCGAAAACTTAAAACAAGCTGTCATTGCAGACCCTGTGTTAGCCATCCCGGATATGAACAAACCATTCGAAGTTCACACTGACGCATCAGATTTTGCCTTAGGAGGAGTCATAATGCAAGAGGGCCGAGCGATAGCTTTTGAAAGCAGGAAGGTCAACAGTGCAGAACGACGATATTCCACACATGAGAAAGAGCTACTGGCAGTCGTGCATTGTCTGCGAGTATGGCGCTACTATTTGTTGGGATCCAGATTCATAGTGAAGACAGACAACACAGTGGTTAGTCATTTCCTGACTCAACAGGGATTGACATCCAAACAGGCTCGATGGCAAAGCTTGTTAGCAGAATTTGACTTTGTACTGGAGTATCACTCAGCGAAAATTAACCAAGTGGCGGATGCATTAAGTCGGAAGTCAGAATTAGCAGAGATGACAAGAATAGCCTCTCTGTCCAGCAGTCACCTATCATCCCCACTACGACAGCAGATCCGAGAAAACCTACAGAAAGACCCTCAGGCAACTGCTATCATCAACCTAGCAAAGCAAGGGAAAACCAGACAGTTCTGGATGAGCGATGACTTGTTGATAACAGTCAAGGACAGAGTGTATGTGCCAACCATGGCTAATCTGAGGAAGACACTGATGAAGGAATGCCACGACACACTATAGGCAGGCCATCCAGGGTGGCACCGCATGCTAGCTCTCCTTTAGTGAAACTATTACTGGCCAAGGATGGAAGATGATGTGAGAGAATATACAAAAACTTGTCTAATCTGCCAATAAGATAAGGCCAAAAGAAAGAAACCTGCAGGGCTGCTACAGCCACTACCAGTACCAGGTCGACCATGGGAAAGTGTCTCCCTCGATTTCATCTCCAGCCTCCCTCGAGTGGGCGACTTTGACTCCATCTTGGTGGTGGTTGACATGTTTTCCAAATATGGAACTTTCATTCCGATGCCAAAATACTCAACTGCGGAAGTGACGGCACAAGCTTTCTTCAAGCATGTAGTCAAATACTGGGGAATCCCAAGGAGTATTGTCAGCGACAAAGGTGGTCGGTTTGTGGGAACTTTTTGGGCTGAATTATTCCGACTCTTGGGGTCGAGCCTCGACATGTCCACTAGTTATCACCCTCAGACTGATGGTCAAACAGAACGATTTAACAGCATACTGGAAGAGTACCTTCGACACTTTGTCAATTCCAGTCAACAAAATTGGCCCTCCTTGTTGGATGTGGCGCAATTCTGCTTTAATAGCCAGAAAAGTTCTGCTACTAATAAATCACCTTTTGAAATTGTTACAGGTCAACAACCGCTGGTGCCTCATTCAGTTGACATTCCATACACAGGCAAAAATTCAAAAGCATACCTATTCACCAAAGAGTGGAAGCAGAACGAGGAGATCGCGAAGGCACATTTGACGAAGGCATCAATGAGGATGAAGAAATGGGCGGATACAAGCCGACGTCCACAAGAGTTTCAAGTAGGAGACATGGTCCTGCTCAAACTTCGACCTGAACAACTTCGCTCCTACAGAACAGAGATAGAAGACTTGTCACGAAGTACGAGGGACCCCTCCCGGTCCTAGCTAAAGTGGGACCCGTAGCCTACAAACTGGATCTCCCACAGTGGATGTCATTCCACCCAGTGTTCCACGTCAGCAACTTGAAATAATATCACCCAGACACAGTAGACGACCAACGCAATAAATCAAAGCGACCTCTAATTACAAAGAAAGCACCTGCCAGCAAAGAAGTGGAAGAAATCCTTGCCGAACGCACAGCAACGGCATGTCACCGCCGCCCTCACACTGAGTACCTTGTCAAGTGGAAAGCTCAAGGAATAGAAGAAACAAGCTGGGAGAAAGCAACTGACCTCCAACCTTTCCAATAAAAGATTGAAGACTTCATCAAAACCCGTTCGACTGGGACGTCGAACCTCTGAGTGGGGGAGAGTGTAAGGGGGGGGGGATTATCTTTGTAATCAAACTATGTAACAATGGGGAGAGACTTACTCTATTGTGTTGTGGGGAGCTTTGTAATAGCCATTGGCGGTAGGACTCGAGTTGGTATAAGAAACACTATAGGGGGGAGTGACCTGTCATACTGGACAGTCACTCGGTTGTTGGTAGTCTACCATCTCTAGTAGTTGCCCCCTTACTACTACGAGATGGGACCCGTGGTGTAACACTGTTGCTTATCTATGAATAACATCATCCGTATATTGTTCCTTCTTGAGTGTTCTATATGTCATCCTTGTGTGTGCATGATTGAGATGGTTGCCCTTATGTTGGTATCGTATGTATGCTATTATATTCACTACATGTGGTTCCTATCTAACCCTTGCGTGTGATCTTTGCAGCTAGAGTGATCTAGTTCCCTTGGCTGGCTTACTTCGGGAGAGACAAGTAAGCACCGCACGGGTCCCGACGGTAGGCCCCGTGACACTAAGCACGTAGTAAAGTATTGAATCAACTTAATCAAAACTGATTTTGGAGGAGTTTTTTTAGGCTCCCGTCTAGTGCATCACAATTTGTGAGATTCAAATTTTGGTCTTTTTTATAATTATCTCTTTTATTGATTTTTTCTTTTAAATTATACCTCAATGAGGAGAGATCAGGTGTGACACATTTCTTATGGTATGACAAACCTTATTATGTGACAAGAACCAATTTTTGTAATTAACCAAAAGAATGTGGCAAATTTGTAAATAAAAAGAAATAGAAAATTGTTTTATTTTCTTTCTTTAAAATGTATTTTCCCAACTTTTCCAATCTTGTTTTTTAAAAAATTTATACCGTTGGACTCATCTTAATTAGACGGTGATTTTAAGATCCCAGAAGCTCGGGTAAAAAAATTTCCGGTGAATGGAATCCGGCGATCCGTTTTTCTATGAGAAAACAATATTCAAAAAATTCTCAAAAAATTTCAAAAAATGTAAAATAATATTCTGAGAAACTTTAATTCTTGACTCAAAATGAGATTCCTTACGGTTTATTCCCAAAGCAATGGAATCTAGCGGTTAGGTGGGCGTTTTCCGATAAAAAACTCCAAAATACCCAGAAAATTCTCAAACAATTCCACAAAATGTAAAATATTATTTGGAGAAACTTTAATTCTTGAGTCGAAGTAGGATTGTTTACGGTTTAGTCTCAATAAAACGTTTTCCTTAATTTTATCCATTTTACATCCTTCAACAATTTATTGGGTCAAAACCGTAAGAAATCCCGCTTCAGCCCAAGAATTAAAGTTTCTAAAAATAATGTCTTACATTTTGTGGATTTTTTTGAGAATTTTTTGGGCACTTTTTTTTCTCACCAGAAAACGCCCACCCGGTTTCCGTTCACCGGAATTTTTTTTACTTGAGCTTCAAGGATCTTAAAATGACCGTCTAATTTAGACGAGTCAAATAGTATAAAATTTTTTGAAAAATGAGATTAGAAATGTCGGAAAAATATATTTTAAAGAAAAGAAATAAAACATTTTTCTGTATGGTACACTAATTTGGAACAAATGGTAAACTGATTTGGAACAATGTAAGTAGGATAAAAAAATGTGTCCAGAAAATTATCAAAAAATTTCAAAACATGTAAAACGTTATTTTAAGAAACTTTAATTCTTGGCTCAAAACGAGATTCCTTATAGTTTTGATCCAATAAATTGTTGAAGGATGTAAAATGGATAAAATTAAGGAACAAGTTTTATTGGGATTAAACCGTAAGAAATGCCACTTCGACCTAAGAATTAAAATTTCTTAGAATAATGTTTTACATTTTCTGGAATGTTTTGAAAATTTTCTGGGCACTTTTTTCTTGCCAGAAAACGTCCACCCGGATTACGTTCACCGAAATTTTTTTGCTTAAACTTCATGGATCTTAAAATGACCGTCTAATTTAGACGAGTCTAATAGTATAAAATTTTTCAAAAAACAATGTTAGAAATGCCAGAAAAATATATTTTAAAGAAAAGAAATAAAACAATTGTCTGTTGGAACAATATAAGTATTATGTTGGAACAAATAGTACACTTATTTGGAACAATGTAAGTAAGATAAAAAACGTGCCTATAAAATTATCAAAAAATTCCAAAACATTTAAAACATCATTTTAAGAAACTTTAATTTTTGGCTCAAAGCGAGATTCCTTAAAGTTTTGACCCAATAAATTGTTGAAGCATGTAAAATGAATAAAATTAAGGAAAAAGTTTTATTGGGACTAAATCGTAAGAAATCCCGCTTTGACCCAAGAATTAAAATTTCTTAGAATAATGTTTTACATTTTCTGGATTTGTTTGAGAATTTTCTGGGCACTTTTGTTTCTTGCCGGAAAACGTCCACCCGGATTCCGATCACCGGAATTTTTTTTACTTGAGCTTCAGGGATCTTAAAATGATCGTCTAATTTAGACGAGTCTAATAGAATAAAAAATTTCGAAAAACGATGTTAGAGATGTCGGGAAAATGTATTTTAAAGAAAAGAAATAAAACAATTTTCTTCTCCTATCTTTCATTTTATTTACAAATTTGTCACATTTCCTTTTTTAATTATCATATGTCACACAATAAGTTCATTGTCACACCCTAATCCCTTGTCACGCTGGATCTCACCACCCCATACCTCCATTTAATTTTAAGGGTTAATTATAAATTCATGCTCTATGGTCACTTATTATTAATAAGAAAAAATGAATAAAATTATTTGGAATCCTATTAACAAAAAAGGTAAATTACACAATAGTTATGATTAACAAATATTTACAAGTATCTTATATTCCTAAATAAATTCATTTAAATATCAAATTTGTTGGGTTTTTTAAAAAATGTTTTCTTTCCTTATAGGTGAATAACTGAAAATTTCACAAAAATAAAATTAAAGTTGTGATATTATGATATTTTAAGATTTAAAATCATACGATGATAAAATACATAAAAATGATTATGATAATTGTAAATAAAAGTTAAAATCTGATTTTTGATGCAATTTCCTTAAAAAAAAACTGCCACCATTCTTATACTCTCACTTAATGTAAAACTCTCTTTTGCTTTCTATTCTCTCCACAAGTGTGAATTATAATTATGGAAAAGTGTAAAAATAAATCATGTGGTTTGAACCATCTTCAAACATAAACCATGTGATTTAAAAGTTTGCAAACGTATATTTTAAGATTCATTCTGTTAGTAAAATCAATAAAAAAATGTAACATCGTTAAAAATTGCTTACGTGGCAAAATTAGCCAAATGGTCAGAAAGGTATTTTTATAAATTAATTCTATAGACAAGTCAAACTCATATTCAACACTCTTATTAACCAATTACATTCATCCACCTCACATGTTCTTCCACCTCACGACTCTCTTTTAAAACAGATGATGGAGTGGCAGCAGGCATGTCAGAAGCCTGGTGGTGTGGTGGCAGGGAAGAGATTGAAAACAGTAGCTAGGTGGATGCCGCCTAAAGCCGAGTTCCTAAAGTGCAACATAGACGAGACAAATTTTACCGACACGGATCAATATGATACATGAGTTGTATGATTGGTGGAAGTAATAGCGCTTCGATCTGCTCTTGTTTGGGCGTCTGATTCTGGATGGCTAAAAATAGAGTTCGACCATATTCGCTGCTTGTGGTTATGGGGATTATGTCTGGAAAGCAAGATCTTTCGGAGTTTGGAGCTATACTACATGACTGCATAAGTATCCTATCAGGAAACAACAGTTTTTCGGTCACTCATATTCCTCGTTTAGCGAATGAGGCTGTCCATTTAATAAGTGAATTACTATATCCAGCCTCAATTTCCCACCTTCAGTCCTTGGAAAAGACCAAAATACTCTTTAGTCAAATTTCAAAATTCTCAAATCCTCTCAAACAACCTAAATTCTCTTTAATCTAATCCAGACTAATTTATCAACGAAAACATGGATCGAAATAGGGGTAGCAAAGGAAAGGGACATATGCTACAATATTTCTGTTTGATTTTGATGTTTTTTGGACGTTTTTTGTATCGGAATTTGATGTTTTTTTTTAAATCTGAATCGGGACATGGAACGTGTGGCGATCACGCCGTCACCACTGGTGCGACGTATGAACATCACGACGCACCACAGGTGACGGTGTGATAGCCTCACGCCCTCACAATGGTGAGGGCGTGATGCCCATACACCCGTGTGACGTGTGAGCAATTATTATTATTTTTTATTTTAGTTTAATTTAATTAGATTTTTGTTATTTTTTTACTTCTCGACATACGGGTGTGTGGCTATCACGTCCCACCGTGCGGTCGCCACACGCCCCACCTTGCGGTTGAGCGTGATAGCCTCACGCCTCACCGTATGGTTATCACGTCCGGTCGTAAGGTGGGACGTGATAGCCATACGCTCGCGTATCGGAAAGGTAAAAAAAAACCTTTCTCTTACCCAAAACCCTTGAAAGGATATTTTTATCCTTTCATAAAGCTAGGGGTGGAAATTCAAGGCTTGATATAGCAATATCCTTTCATAACCAGGCAAGCTCATTCTAATAGTAACGATTTTATTTTGCATTTTATTCATGCTTATCTTGTTGATGTAATTGAATGTTAATCTTGAGTAATCAATAAAACTGCAATTTTCCTAAAAAAATAAAATAAAATAAAAAATAAATGTTGAATTTTGTTACATGAGATGAGGGCAAATTTGATTGAATAAGGAGAGACGTATGAAGAGAAGTAATTACTACGAACCATACGACTTTTTGCATTGATAATGACTCCTACCTCCATCTTCTTTCAATAGGTACAATAAACATACAAATTAATTAAATGGTGATGTGATTGATTAAATTCACTTATTTTCTTTGTAAACTATATAATTTAACCCGCTTTCACAGTTTATTTGTTTAGAACAACGGATAATTATTTTATTTATAAAAAAAATAGTGTATCTTAAATTACAATCCATAATTATATCAGATAAATAATTAAAAAATTACCATTCATAACTTTAAATCTGCTTATTAAAGATTGTGAAATAGTAATAAAAAGTAGTGTTTGAACTGTTTTTGACACAATAACACGAAATACATTATACTTAAAATTGACTTTATAGTTTTTTTTCTAGGAATTACTTCATAATCTTTCAATGAGCTAAATCTATACAATGATTAGACAAAAAATTTATGAACATGATAACACTCGTATAAGGAGCCCATAAAAGAAGAAAGAATACAAAATTAAAAGTAAAGAAGAAACTACCAAATCTAATATAGTAAATCAATAAAAAAAATTATTTAATAAAAGAAGCAACACAAAGTAAAAAATGTGGTTTATCTTTCAGCTAAACCCCGAAAAATAACCCTAAAATTTGGATGAAAAGAAAAAAGTTTGTTGCCCGTTAGGTTTCGTAGTTTACTTTTAACTTCATTTTATGATAGGGTAAATTACACCTATGGTCACTGAACTTTATCCATTTTAATATTGTGGCTATTAAAGTTCAATTCTTAACGGTATGACCACTGAACGTTACATTTTTTAACACAAGTGGTCACTCAACTTTAACTAACTCATCAAAATGACCGTTAACAACATCAAAATGAAAATATTCAAGAATTAAAGTTGTTATGAACAACATTTACCATGAAACCACATTTTTTATTTTCCAAAATCATTTTTTTTTAGTTTTATCTCTCTAAAAATTTACTCAATCTCCTAACCAAACAACAAGTCTCAAAACCAAAATTTTCAAGAATTAAAGTTCCTTAGAATATCATTAACTCTTCAATTTTTTATTTATTTATTTTGAAACTGTCAACGGTCGTTTTGAGACGTTGAGTGGCCACCGATGTTAAAAAAATGTAAAGTTTAGTGGTCATATTGTTAAAAATTGAAGTTCAGTGACACAATGTTAAAATATGTTAAGTTCGGTAGCCATGGGTGTAATTTACCCTTTTATGATATATGAAAACAAAGGGTAAATTCTAAAAAAACCCATGTGGTTTGATGTTGTTCCAAAAAAACCCTTGTGGTTTGTTTTTACAAAAAAAAAGGACTGTGGTTTGCGCCGTTACCCGAAAAACAGAAAAGGGCTTAACGGTGTTAAAATGCTGACGTGGCACAAGGGTAAGGTTGGAAATTCAAATTTTTTTTTTATTTTTTTATTTTTTTCCCTCTCTCTCTCCTCCTTCTTCTTCTTCCTCTTCCTCTTCCTTCTTCCTTCTTCATTGATGATCATCTTCATTAATGTTCAGAGTTTGAAATCCAAATCCAAATCAAAATCCAAAAATCAATGGGTAAAAATGAGTTGATTAACATCATATCTTCATACGACACAAACATAATGTTAGCCGCAATTATTTCCCTTCTCGTCGTCATTCTCTTCGTTCTTCTCCTCCATATCTACGCCAGATGGTTCTTCTCTCCATCTCCATCTCCATCTTCATCTTCAACCTCCGCATCTGTAAATTCATACACCTTTAATCCTCCTCCTTCAACATTTCTTCTGTCTCCTTCCAAATCCAAGGGACTCGATCCCTCACTCATCGCCTCAATTCCGCTCTTCGTTTTCCACAGAGAAGAAGAACAGGAGAAGAGCTTAGAATGCGTGATTTGCTTAAGCGTGTTCGAGGAAAATGATTTGGGAGAAGGTTGAAGAAATGTGGCCATGGATTTCATGTTGAGTGTATTGATATGTGGTCGTTATTCCAATCCTCTGCTTCTCTCTCTTATCTCTCGATGTCGTCGTCTCCACCGGAAATCCAATCAGCTCGAAACAGGAGATTTTTCACCAAATTCAGCTTTCAAAACCTGTAATCGCGTTTTCCACGGCGGATTGTGTTACTTTTTTAGGGCGTTGGCGATGGGAGAGACGGTGGTTTTGATGGCGATTTTCCAGAAATTCTGGAAAATTCCAGAATTCTGGAAATTAAAAAAAGAAAAGAAAAAAAAGATGAAAAAAAAGAAGAAGAGAGAGAGAGAGAGGAAGAAGAAAGAGAAGAAGAAGAAGAAGAAAATGAGGAGGAAGAAGAAGAAGAAGAAGAAAAGGAGGAAGAAGATGAAGAAGAAGAAAAAGAAAAAGAAAAATTAAAAAAAAATAAAAAATTCCAACTCTACCCCTTGCCACGTCAGCATTTTTAACGGTGTTAAGCCCTTTTCCGTTTTTCGGGTAACGGTGAAACCACAGTCCTTTTTTTTTGTAAAAACAAACCACAAGGGTTTTTTTGGAACAACATCAAACCACAGGGTTTTTTTTGGAATTTACCCAAAAACAAAATATTAACAATTTAGTAAAGTATGTATTAAGCATAAGCATAGATAAAGACCAACATGAAGAAGATCAATGATTCCATTTTAAAAAAAGAAAAGTGACTATTAATGATTTAATGAAGAAAAGTGGGTATTAATTAAGCAAAGCAAAGATATAATTAGGTGTAATGAATTTAAGAAAGAATATTAATAGTAAGTAAGTATCCTTCATTTTAACTTTAATTTTAATCTAAAAAGAAGCAATTAGGATGGGGTTTGAATTTGTCATATATTGACAAGTATATATTTGAAAATGATTGAATTTTGGTAGAATGGATAGACATACATATATATGTGGGGCTACCACTAACAAATGAAGTAATGGGTTTGATCACTTTCAATTTTATTTATTTTTTGGGGATTTTCTACTTTAGTAATTTAGTGTTGGAGGCATTATTATTTTTAAGAAAAAGGGAGGAAAACATGTCATGTGATTGATTTTGTAAAAGCTTTGAACATTATAGTGTAGTATATACATTTTTAAAAATATGTAATGTAGCACATGTTATAAAAAGATCTTTTAGTGGAATTTTAAACCAAAAAATAGAAAGAATGTCCATATCATATTTCACCTACTGATTCATCCAGAAACCTCTACTAGTTGGAAAACTGCAATATATGTGTAACATCCCAGTTTTTTAAAAGATGGGTATTTTGGTAATATATATCTAAAAAATATAATAAATTGTTAGCCTATAAAACAAATTTATATTTAAAAGATGGTAAGGAGCAAAAATAACCATAACGTATAGAGTCAAAAATAATTTTACCCCTTACGTCTAAAATAGCGCAATTTTACCTTTAAAGTTAGCAGTCAAGAGAAATTTTATCATTAACATTGTCAAGTTTGGTCAATTTGAAAAATAATTCATCAAACTGTCTTCTCGGTCCTGAATATTATCATCTACACTTCTCATGAGTCATTTTATTGCTAATTAGTAACAGATGCTAAACATATGATTAGACGATAAAAAAAATAAAAAATATATATTGTCTTTTGTACGAGTTGGACAAACAAATTTCAAAAAATTCCATCGAATTTATAAATATTAATCTCCAATTATTATTAAATCATAGAAAATATAAAATCTTTTTTTAAACAATGATATGTAATTGATGCAGAATAAGGAATAAAATATTTTATAATAATATCTGAAATTGACCCAACTTGTCAATGTTAAGGGTAAAATTGTGATTGGCTGCCAACATTATAGGTAAAATTGCACTATTTTAGACGTTAGGGATAAAATTGCTCATGACTGTAAACATTAGGATTACTTCTGCACCTTATCCTATCAATAAATAATATTTATATATAATTAATTTAAAATTATTTTTATAAATTATATACATACAAAATAAAATTATAAACAAATTTTGGTTTGTTATTTTTTTATCAACTTAAAGCTTAAATATATAAAGGATAAATGAAGTTTAGAATAACTTGAAATACGTCAGCATATTTTATGTCATTAGATCTTTTTAACGGTATATTATATGCTCAAAACAGACAAGTGATGAATGAAAAATTGATACCCAAAGTGAAAAACTTGAAATAATTTTGAGGAAGATAAAATAAAATTAAGCTTCCTCATAAGAAAGAAATGAGAATTTGTATTTGTTTATAAGTAAAGTGTTTTTACAAGCTTTTAACCAATTACTAGAGGAAAGACGCTTTCACATGTAGGGGTACAATTGAAGCACCACCGAATTTAAGGTATATCCGCACGACACGTGCGATATGAATGCGGCACTGAAATTGAGGTCTTTAAACTGGACCCCGTCCATTATCTTTTTTTGTTCTCTTCTTTTAATTTTTTTTATTCTGTTAAAAAATCTATTAGTTTCTCCCAAAGTTTTTTTCTTTTCTTTCATTTTTTGAGTTCATGCAAAAAAAAATTAAAAAAAGATCAGGATCACACCGGTTTCCAGCCAGATCGTCAGTTCCCGATCCTACCCTAGTTCTTTCCAGTTTTCTCAGCATTAAGAAAAACAGTGCAACCCAAATTGGAGACCTGGTTGATTTTCGGTTCAACCGGTCGAACCGAACAGTTCGGGGTTTATAATTTTGATCATGCTAAATAACAGAGTGAAAACATCATACCACATAATCCAGAATCACATTAATAATTGTTTAGGTCTAGGGATTAGTTATACATACTAATATCATTGAGATAAGATATGTGACACTGGATAGATTCAACCATCTTGTTATCTCATGTTGAATCTCAATCCTAATGAACTCATTCATTGGATTCACGTAGCTGTCTAGATATCCTTATATCTAATACTTGTGAGATTATCTTTCTCTTCAGGAGACATTGTTACATTTAAGTCTCTCTGGTATTATGTTAATCTCATAACGCAACACTTGACTTGGGTTCATTTAAGTTTATCAATTAATTAGAATCATAAAGTATGGTCTCACTTCATCTTGTATGAACACTTTATGATTACTATATAAAATAGAGATTGCTTCTATCTAACTACTTGGTTGTGATATAAGATAATATGTCTTTTATATAGTTGAACAATTATATCAAATAAATCAAGTAACTCAATAATGAAAAATTCATTTACTAAGTTTTGTCCTAAAACAATTGTCTATAGGAAACTCCAACAACAAAAACAAGATAGATTCATGAACTACAATCTCAAC
The DNA here is from genome assembly GCF_963576675.1 of Euphorbia lathyris. Taxonomy (NCBI): domain Eukaryota; kingdom Viridiplantae; phylum Streptophyta; class Magnoliopsida; order Malpighiales; family Euphorbiaceae; genus Euphorbia; species Euphorbia lathyris. The sequence continues at coordinate 26,992,623 of NC_088915.1, forward strand.
ATCTAATATATCACATTGCCGAAGGATTTAGAGTAAGTCTAACATAAGTGGTATGAGATATATCCCTCATCAATCTGAGAGTGATGAATGTTTAATCATTCAATTATTTTGCAATTACTTTATATGATAGCCAATCATTGCCGAGATACAACTCTCTCAAGTGTATAAGAAACAATGTCAAAATATCACAATTCATAATTTAAGATCACCATGCTGATTATTTAAGTGTGAGGATTATTTACACCTACTATCACCTATGAGATCAACCAATGACACTTGGATTGATTTTCCTTCTGGGATCTTGTCACGACCCAACCCAGGCCATGACCGGCGCATAAATTAAACTAACTTTAATCTATGCTAGCCTTAATTCTGAACAAATGAAAATTCCAAAATTTATTAGCAGAATATCAAACTCATCTCAATTACATCAATAAACCTTAAAGGAATCAAATGTGCAAGTCTAAACCTCAATAATCAAAGTTCTCTAAAGAATAAAATAAAGCTAAATTCTTAATCAGTCTCCTTCAACATCAATCCAAGGGTTACCTCATGAACAGGGACCTTAATCTGAAAAAAAAAGATTCAACGTGGTATGAGATTTTCGTCTATACGAGCGAAAACCTCAGTGAGCAGTAGCTATAGCACACAACAGAAAGGGAACAGGCAGGCAAGCTGATACTTTTAAATTATGACAAATATAGTTCAAAATATAGTATTTCAAAATCAGTTAAACTAAAGGGGCAATATAAGATAATCAATTCCAAAATGCTGACAATCAATTGTCAAACATAACACTGAAACCTTTCAAAATATCAAATATTAGTATAATCAGAATATAAGACAAAAGCTTTAAAACACATGGTACAGTGTAACAGAGTGGTGATACTGCACACCACCAGGGCCAGATAAATGGTAAGCGCTACCAATAACAGATACAGATAACAGATAATCGCCTTCACCGATCTTATGCATGATTCTAATGCTGACACAACTGACGACAAATTGACAACTGACAACCTGACTCAAAGACAAATGCAAGGACCTAATGTTATGAAGATCGGTGAGAGGCCAGATAACAGATACAGATATACTGAGCACTTGTACCAGTTTGAAAACATATAGTATACATATATAAATCAGAAAATCATCACTGATTGAACGAGTTATCAGATTTCTAAAACAAAGGTAATAACTACGGTAAATCGCGTATCAAAAAGTACAGATCACATCAAATCAAAATCTTAAAAATTCCAATGTAACTGATAATCAAACAATTAATATAAAGGCCTGTTCCCAGAATATACGCTCTAATACTAAGAATATTTAGTAAAAATAAGGTTCAAAATATACGCTTTTATGAGAGGGAAAATACCGTCAAATGCTAATTTTGATAAATAGTTTAAAGTCTGATATTTCAATTAAACAGTGTCGTATACTATAATTACCACTCACCTGAGATTTTGAAACGATGCTGCACCTAAGATCACGAATTCTTGTCGATTAACAGTCCAAAGGAACTTCGGAACCTCCTATTGAACAAGAATGATGGAAACCGAATGAATTAATCTAAACTCGAAAAGGAACTAAACTGTCATAGACACTAAATGTTAAGGAAAGAGGATTATTATGTACATTCTAAGAGAAAGGTGAGTACCCTAAAAACATAATTTCTAATTGGAAAACGGGGAAATGAGGCATTTTTTTAAGATTATTAAATAATTGCTAATTGCATTGATTATATCCAACCAAAACAACCTAGGCGGAAAAATAGAAGAGTGAAACCTAGTTTAATTTTTGTTTTCCTTATATGTGTTTCATACCCAAAATTCAATGGCCAAAAGAAAAGAATATAATATAATCAAGTTTATGGAAACATGATAACAAGGAAAAGATAAGGAACACAATTGGATAAAAAAAATATCATGAATAATTACTCTGTTTTCAATGTACAGAGATGTTTTGGGGAAAAGAAATTGCCAACCACTTAGTATTCCTCATGGCATTAATGGAATGGAAGAGTAAAGTATTGATTAAACAAATGATGCACTTACTCCAACTGATGAACAATAGGTAAGAGCGATTCGACTTCGACAGCAACAAAATTGGATTGACGACGGCTTTTCAAGGGATATGGGAGAAACTGTTTTCTTTTAGAAGGAGGCTAGGTTTTCAAGGACAAGGGGTAATAATTTAAATTTAGAGATTTAAAATATAGTTATAATATAATTAAATTAATTATAATCCTATAATTAATTAACAGCTACTATAAAATAAATATATTTTTCTTTTATGTTTTTGACAAAACCGAAAGTACTATCAATCAAATACCTATATAATGAGAATGATATATATACAAATATTATTTAGGTTAGGGTCATTACATTCTTCCCCCCTAAAGAAAATTTGGTCCCCAAATTTAAATTATAAGGACACTAATCTTAAGCATCAAATAAATGAGGGTATCTAGTTCGCATCTCTGATTCGGTCTCCCAAGTGGCTTCACTACTTGAGTGGTTTTGCCAAAGAATTTTGACTAAAGGAACTTCTTTAGATCGCAGCTTGCGGACTTGGCTATCTAAGATCTTTATTGGTTGCTCGTCATATGACAAATCATCTCTAACTTGTATAGTTTGAGGTTGTAAGACATGAGAATTATCTGGAATATATATCCTAAGCATCGATATATGGAATACCGGGTGAACCTTAGAGAAATCAGGCGGAAGAGCTAACCGATATGCAACTCCACCAATCCTTTCAAGAATCTCAAATGGACCCACATAACGCGGACTCAATTTTCCTTTCTTGCCAAACCGCATGATTCCTTTCATCGGAGAGACCTTCAGAAACACATGATCGCCAATCTGAAATTCTACATTCTTGCGCCTTGGATCAACATAACTCTTTTGCCTACTTTGAGCTGTTAAGAGTCTATCACGAATAACACGAATTTTATCTGAAGTCAACTGTATCAACTCGGGTCTAGTGAGTCTCCTTTCTCCAACCTCATCCCAACAAATCGGCGACCGACACTTACGACCATACAAAGCTTCATAAGGTGCCATCTCAATGCTAGCTTGATAGCTATTGTTATAGGCAAATTCTACCAAAGGCAAATGATGGTCCCAATTTTTGCCAAAATAAAAAATACAAGCTCGAAGCATATCCTCTAAAGTCTGAATAGTCCTCTCTGACTGTCCGTCGGTCTGAGGATGAAAAGCGGTGCTAAACTGAAGTTTTGTACCAAGTGCTTCTTGAAATTTCTTCCAGAACCGAGAAGTGAATTGAGTACCACGATCTGACACAATAGAGACTGGAACTCCATGAAGTCTAACAATCTCATCAATGTATAACTGAGCAAGCTTAGAGAAATAATAAGTTACCTTCACATGAAGAAAATGAGCAGACTTAGTTAAACGGTCAACTATCACCCAAATGGAGTCGTACCCTCCTCTAGTGCGAGGCAATCCTACCACGAAGTCCATAGCAATATTCTCCCACTTCCACTCAGGAATGGGTAATGGTTGGAGCAACCCAGACGGTCTCTGATGTTCTGCCTTGACTTGTTGACAAGTAAGGCATTTAGCAACAAAGTCCGCAACATCTCTCTTTATTCCACTCCACCAGTATAACTCCCTTAAATCTCTATACATCTTAGTGGAACCAGGATGAACTGTATAAGCTGAACAGTGTGCTTCCTCCAAAATTTCCCTTTTTAAATCATCAACATCAGGAACACATAGTCTAGTCCCATAACGAAGAACTCCATCGTCACCAATCACGAAGTCTTGAACCTTACCCTGACAAACACCATCCCTAACTTTACACAATTGAGGATCTTCTTGTTGGGCTGCCTTGATCCTATCTAATAGAATAGGTCTAACACGAAAATGAGCTACCAACGCTTCAGACGTTGCCTCAAACTCTACTCCTTGATCAAATAAGTTATGAATATCACAAATCAAAGGTCTCCTCACTAGAGAAAGATGAGCTAAACTACCCAGAGATTTCCTACTTAAAGCATCTGCTACAACGTTTGCCTTTCCTGGATGGTACTGAATTGTGCAATCATAATCCTTGAGGAACTCTACCCATCTTCTCTGCCTCAAATTCAAATCGCGTTGATCAAAAATGTATTTAGGACTTTTATGGTCAGTGAAAATCTCACATGTCTCCCCATACAAGTAATGTCTCCATATCTTCAGGGCAAAGATCATTGCTGCCATTTCCAAATCATGAGTTGGATAATTCTTTTCGTGCTGCTTTAATTGGCGAGAAGCATATGCAATCACATGACCATGTTGCATCAATACACAACCCAGACCAACCCTTGAAGCATCACAAAACACTGTGTAGCCCCCCGATCCAGACGGAAGAGCTAACACTGGTGCTGAAGTCAAACGAACTTTCAATTCTTCAAAGCTCTTCTCACACGCTTCTGACCACTGAAACTTCACATTCTTCTGGGTTAACTTGGTTAAAGGAGAAGCTATTCGAGAAAAGTCTTGCACGAAGCGTCGATAGTAACCCGCTAACCCAAGAAAACTTCGAATCTCTGACACTGAACTAGGCCTTGGCCAATGAAGAACGCCATCAACCTTCTTCTGATCAACACTCACCCCATCTTTGGATACTACATGCCCTAAGAACGCGACACTATCCAACCAGAATTCACATTTTGAGAACTTAGCATACAACTGGTTCTCTCTTAAAGTCTGAAGAACAAGCCTCAGATGCTGTTCATATTCTTCTTTACTCTTAGAATACACCAAAATGTCATCTATGAACACTATCACAAAACGATCAAGGAAGGGCTTAAACACCATATTCATTAGATCCATAAAAGCTGCAGGAGCATTTGTGAGGCCAAAAGGCATCACTAGAAATTCATAGTGACCATACCTAGTCCTGAAAGCTGTTTTAGGTATGTCCACATTTTTAACCCTCAACTGATGATAACCGGATCTCAGATCAATCTTAGAAAAGTACTTTGCACCCTGGAGCTGATCAAATAGATCATCAATTCGAGGAAGAGGGTATTTGTTACGTATTGTGACCTTGTTCAACTGTCGATAATCAATGCACAATCTCATTGATCCATCCTTCTTCTTCACAAACAACACAGGAACACCCCAAGGAGAGACACTAGGGCGGATGAACCCTTTGTCAAGCAAGTCTTGCAGTTGTTCCTTCAACTCCTTTAGTTTAGCGGGAGCCATTCGGTAAGGAGGCATAGATATGGGTCTTGTTTCGGGTGCTAAGTCAACACAGAAATCGATTACTCTCTCAGGTGGCAAACCTGTCAAATCTTCAGGAAAGACGTCAATAAACCCATTCACCACATCAACATTCTCCAACTCGATACCCTTGGCTTGAGTATCCTTAACATAAGCTAGAAACCCTTCACAGTTCTTATACAACAATCTTCTTGCAGCAATAGCAGAAATAAGACTATGAGGAGCCATGCTACGATTTCCTTGAAATTGAAATTCTATCTCCCCAGGAATTTTGAAAGTTACTAACTTGCTATAACAGTTTAAAGAGGCATGATATGAGGCTAACCAATCCATTCCCAAAAGCACATCAAAATCTAACATTTCAAGTAATACGAGATCAGCTAAGAGTTCCCTTTCCCCTACTTTTACTAAGCAATTCTTAAAAGTTAGATTTATGTCAAGGACATCTCCTATAGGCGTTGCCACAGATAACGGACAATCTAACATAGTGGGTGGTACACCAAATTTCATAGAAAAACAAGGAGAAACAAAGGAATGTGTAGCACCAGGATCAATCAAAACTCTAGCATCAAATGAACATACAGAAATGGTACCTGTCACCACTGCATTAGATGCCTGAGCATCCTGCTGTGTCAAAGCAAAGGCTCTAGACTGACCTCAACCTGCTGTTGCATGATTAGGAGCTGAATTGGGACCTCGACCACCCTGACCTCGACCTCCTGAACTCTGGCCTCTACCACCATACTGAGAAGATGGCTGGGTACCGATAAAAGGAGCAGAAACTGTATCCTGACTCACAGCTGGTGTTGTGTTACTGCTTGGGCAATCTTTTCTTCTATGTCCCACCTGACCACAGCCAAAACAAGCCCCAGTTGCTCGATGGCATGGAGAGTTACCATGGAATTTACCGCAAAGCTGACAAGTAGGGAATGACGATCTAGAGGAACTTTGACTATTCTGAGTACCAGTGGACTGAGCCCTCTGACCATATCTCTGATTATTCTTGGAGTATTGCCCTCCTTGACCAGGTAAGGAATGAGACCCATGAGATACTGAATAGTTACTTCCCCTACTATGCTGACCACTCTGGTTGTCATATCGAGCACGTTTGTTCTGATCACGAGCCCTACGCTGATCATCAAACATCTCCATCTTCCTGGATCGATCCACCACTTCCTCAAAGCTAGACAATCGTAAAGGAGCAATTCGGTCTAACAGTCTGTCCCGAAGTCCCCTCTCAAACCTCCTTGCCTTCATCTCCTCAGTTGGAATAAGATGCTCATCGAAACGAGCAAGTCGAGTGAATTTCATTTCATATTCACTCACAGTCATACCACCCTGTTTCGGCACTTCAAACTCTAAAGCTTTAGCTTCCTTAACACTGGGAGGAAGGAACCTCTCTAAGAAAGAATCACGGAACTGTGGCCAAAGGAAAGCATTATCAAGTCCATTCCCTCTCTTAGAAAGATACCAACTACGCGCCACTCCTTGTAACTAATTCCCTGCTAACAATACCATCCTAGCATTGGTGCATCCCAAGACCTCATAACATCTGTCCATAGCATCCAGAAAATCCATAGGATCTGTTACAGAATCCTCACCAGAAAACTTTGGAGGTTGTAACCTCAAGAAGTCACTGAGATCCTGTAATTGAGCTCTATCATTAGGTATAGCAGATCCTATAGTTCTTGGTTGTCTGTTTTCACCTACCACATTTGTTAGCCTTTCAACTGCTTGAAAGACCCCTTGCAATCCAGCAGCCAAATCAGTGTTAGATATTTGAGTAGGCTGAGAGGTTGAAGCTGTACGCGTGGGCTGAGATGACCCTCCAGCTGGTTGCAAAATTGGTTCAGATGCTGGAGCTGGTCCTCCAATAGGGTGTGAAGCTCCCCCATCAAGTTGGGATGAATTCTCAACGGTCACCCTACTCCTAGTACTAACATTAACCGTATTCTTGCCTCTTTTTCTTCCTTTAGGAGGCATGATTACCTATCCATGCAGCAGAGTTAGACACTTTAGCAACGAGGTACTGAAAATGAGTAAATAGGAAGACCCAAATAGATATGTAAGATAAGGAATACGAACAGAACATGTGAATCCTATACCGTAAGTCTATAAGAACCTAAACCTATCTCTGATACCACCTTTGTCACGACCCAACCCAGGCCATGACCGGCGCATAAATTAAACTAACTTTAATATATGCTAGCCTTAATTCTGAACAAATGAAAATTCCAAAATTTATTAGCAGAATATCAAACTCATCTCAATTACATCAATAAACCTTAAAGGAATCAAATGTGCAAGTCTAAACCTCAATAATCAAAGTTCTCTAAAGAATAAAATAAAGCTAAATTCTTAATCAGTCTCCTTCAACATCAATCCAAGGGTTATCTCATGAACATGGACCTTAATCTGAAAAAAAAAGATTCAACGTGGTATGAGATTTTCGTCTATACGAGCGAAAACCTCAGTGAGCAGTAGCTATAGCACACAACAGAAAGGGAACAGGCAGGCAAGCTGATACTTTTAAATTATGACAAATATAGTTCAAAATATAGTATTTCAAAATCAGTTAAACTAAAGGGGCAATATAAGATAATCAATTCCAAAATGCTGACAATCAATTGTCAAACATAACACTGAAACCTTTCAAAATATCAAATATTAGTATAATCAGAATATAAGACAAAAGCTTTAAAACACATGGTACAGTGTAACAGAGTGGTGATACTGCACACCACCAGGGCCAGATAAATGGTAAGCGCTACCAATAACAGATACAGATAACAGATAATCGTCTTCACCGATCTTATGCATGATTCTAATGCTGACACAACTGACGACAAATTGACAACTGACAACCTGACTCAAAGACAAATGCAAGGACCTAATGTTATGAAGATCGGTGAGAGGCCAGATAACAGATACAGATATACTGAGCACTTGTACCAGTTTGAAAACATATAGTATACATATATAAATCAGAAAATCATCACTGATTGAACGAGTTATCAGATTTCTAAAACAAAGGTAATAACTACGGTAAATCGCGTATCAAAAAGTACAGATCACATCAAATCAAAATCTTAAAAATTCCAATGTAACTGATAATCAAACAATTAATATAAAGGCCTGTTCCCAGAATATACGCTCTAATACTAAGAATATTTAGTAAAAATAAGGTTCAAACTATACGCTTTTATGAGAGGGAAAATACCGTCAAATGCTAATTTTGATAAATAGTTTAAAGTCTGATATTTCAATTAAACAGTGTCGTATACTATAATTACCACTCACCTGAGATTTTGAAACGATGCTGCACCTAAGATCACGAATTCTTGTCGATTAACAGTCCAAAGGAACTTCGGAACCTCCTATTGAACAAGAATGATGGAAACCGAATGAATTAATCTAAACTCGAAAAGGAACTAAACTGTCATAGACACTAAATGTTAAGGAAAGAGGATTATTATGTACATTCTAAGAGAAAGGTGAGTACCCTAAAAACATAATTTCTAATTGGAAAACGGGGAAGTGAGGCATTTTTTTAAGATTATTAAATAATTGCTAATTGCATTGATTATATCCAACCAAAACAACCTAGGCGGAAAAATAGAAGAGTGAAACCTAGTTTAATTTTTGTTTTCCTTATATGTGTTTCATACCCAAAATTCAATGGCCAAAAGAAAAGAATATAATATAATCAAGTTTATGGAAACATGATAACAAGGAAAAGATAAGGAACACAATTGGATAAAAAAAATATCATGAATAATTACTCTGTTTTCAATGTACAGAGATGTTTTGGGGAAAAGAAATTACCAACCACTTAGTATTCCTCATGGCATTAATGGAATGGAAGAGTAAAGTATTGATTAAACAAATGATGCACTTACTCCAACTGATGAACAATAGGTAAGAGCGATTCGACTTCGACAGCAACAAAATTGGATTGACGACGGCTTTTCAAGGGATATGGGAGAAACTGTTTTCTTTTAGAAGGAGGCTAGGTTTTTAAGGACAAGGGGTAATAATTTAAATTTAGAGATTTAAAATATAGTTATAATATAATTAAAATAATTATAATCCTATAATTAATTAACAGCTACTATAAAATAAATATATTTTTCTTTTATGTTTTTGACAAAACCGAAAGTACTATCAATCAAATACCTATATAATGAGAATGATATATATACAAATATTATTTAGGTTAGGGTCATTACAGATCTCATGTTAGATCTCCAATGTATATGAACTCTTTCATATTCATCCATGTAACTGCCTACATATCTCTATATCTACAACTTGTGAGATCAACTGTCTATTCAAATAGAAAACATTATTACATGCAAGTCTCAACAGTATTATACTACTCATATTGTACAATACATTGTCATGTTTAAGATTATGATCATTTAGTTTATATATAAAGTTCCGCCTTACTTCATCTTGTATGAATATTTTATATAATGATTATAAATCTATCTACCTTTCATCTATTGTTTATTTATTTTTTTTTTAAATTTGCGCACAATGCGCTTACATTAAAAAAGAAAGAAAAATCCCTACCAGACCCGGATGTGATTCGAACCCATAACCTCCCAAGGCATAGATAAGCTCTCAACCACTAGGCTAATTGTTTAATTAGATAAAAGTTAAATGCCTTTTAGACAATCGAATTATATTAAATCTTAACGAATAGAACAAATGGATACTTCATTAACTAACATACCCTAAAATGCATTACCTTTAGAACACCTACACCAATAGTTGGTAGTGAAGGAGTTGTTATGATCTTGTTTCGGGCTGAATCAAGATAGAGAATAAATGTCGGTGATGTGGAAGTTTTTTTCAGTGAATGAAAGTGAATTAGGGTTAGATAGGGAAAGAAAAGAAGAAAGATCGAGTTTGGTGGATAGAAAATGGGAATTTGAATTGTAAATTTTAGTTTTTTAAATTTTCAAACAATCGGGTCATCTCGGTTCACTGTCTGACCTTGGTTCTTAACGGATCAACAAAATTGACCTAAACTATATACAATTAAACCATATACATGGTCGATTCGTGATCGAACCGGTCTATCCTATCCGGTTTTAAAACATTGTAATTTTTAGCAAAATTAGTTCTTTTTTTTGTATTTTACAATATGGATAATAAAACACTTGGGAACTTTCTCAAAAGTGAATTCTCATTCTTGGTTCAAGTAGGTAAAGGTATCTAGTCTCATTTGTTAAACAATCTCAAAACAACACTGACATGTTTTAGGGAACTAGTATATCTATACAAATTTCTGGTGAAACCCTTCCTCTTCATCACGGAGATATGGAAGAATCTACTTTTCATATTGGATAGTTTTTTTTTTTTTTTTTTGTGTGTGTTCACGTGACTAGGAAGGCCACCACGTGATGTGTATCCTGTATTTAACGAAAACCAAACGCGAGCAGGACATGTCATATTCCGTACAGTAATTGCTTCAACTATAACAATTGATATGTAACCAGAAAAACAAAAACCTACAGCATTTGATTGGTCATTTCTGTTCAAATATGACAACACTTTCATTCATTGCCAACGTGACCCTTTATCTTTATCTTTACCTTTATCTTTATCTTTAACATTCTATCGGATAGAAATAGAGATAAAGATTGAGATAGGTATAAGGATAAATGGTTGGAATAAGAATAAAAATATGATAGTCGAGAATTATTATTCAATGTTTGATATATAGGATAGGGATGAGGATAAAATAATACATTTTACTATTTTAACCTTATTTAAACTACATAACATTAATTTGAGGGATAAGATAGACTTTTCCATCCTATTAAAATCACAGGAGCTTATCCCACCTCCTTATACCACCCCCCTCATGGGTATAGGATTTAAGGGATAAGAAGTTTATCCCTCATCCGTCTCACTCTTTTATCTCCCAAACAAACACGGGATAACTTATCTCGTGTTTTTTTTTATCTCTATCTCACCTCCTATATCCCTTCTAACAAACACCCCATAAGGGTATTGGTTATCAAAACCGGACCGTTCAAAGAATCGGAAAAACATGAGACGCTCCAGGGGAGCCCGTATAGGTGGCTGCCTAGGCTCTTCCAGTTAGGAGGCCTCTAATCCAAAAATAATTTAATTTTTTGTTTATAAAATTTAAAATTAATTTCAATTATAATACAAATTGTTTCATTTTTCATTAGTCATCACCTCTTAATAACAATAGCATAACAATGGGTTTCAAAATTTATTTTACAACTTTTCTCTTAACATTAATAGGAATTATAAATTTAGCTATATGGTTATAAGGGAAAACAAATTCAGCACTTGCTTACAAAATAATATAATTTTAAAGGCAATATTCATAAGACAATACTATTTCAATGTCATTAACGGAGGATGCGTTTTTTTCGGTAACAGAAAAGCTTTATTAGGTGGTCAGAATGCTAGAGGTTGCAGGATAATCAGAACATAAATTGTTCATGAAACAAAAAAAAAATCACATTTCATTAACGATGCTTGAAATTGGATTGTTTTGTAAATAAGAGTTAGATCAATTTTCATCTAATAACCTTAGTGATAAATTTGTACATAATTTAATAATAATATATCAATCAATTGTTTCATTCTTTGTAAATTGTCAAAATAAATTGATTTTCAATTGGTTCTTTTTGTAGAGTAAAAACTTAATTATATTTCATATATATTAGATTTAAATTCTTAAAACAAAGGAGTATTAAAGCTGCCAAGGGCCATGACCGGTCCTGATAAACATAGACCATGAGTACAAATGCCTAGGGTCTGAGGAAAAAAGGGCTCAAATTATTTTTAACGTAAATCTTTTAAATGTAGTTATCATATACATTCATACCTAGAAAATGCCCAAATAATATGATATTTTAGGCCTAAAATAGGTCCAGATTTCTATTTTAAACTTTTAAGTATATTTTTTTTAATTAAGAGCTTCTTATCTTTTTTTCGCCTACGATCTATAAAAATATCAGGATCGACCCTATTTAGGACCTCTAAAATACTGGAGCCGATCCTACGGAAAAGACAAAGAATAAAAGATTAAAGTTTTAATCGGAATTGAAAAAAATCATATGAAACTTATATTGCTATTTATATTTAATTTTATACAAACTATAATATTAATAATATTAATAAAATTTATACTATTTAATATTAAATTATAATATTTTGAAATATCAAATTAAATTTAATATGATAAAATTAAAAATTTATCAAAATTTAATAAATGTAAAATTAAATAGGAGATATTTTTATTTTTATTAATATTACTAACATCATAAATATAATAAGATAATAATCTGGGAATGCGGAATAGTGATCTGGATCTTCGTCGGGCAGGTCTGGCTTCTTCGGGGATCGGCTCTGTGCGGGGATCGGTCCCTGCGGACACTCCGAAGATCAAGATGTTGGTCCCTTATAACGTAACAAGTTAGTTCCAGGGGGGATAGGAACTATTTAAAATTTTAATACGTTAAGGCTGACTTCTTTTTCTTTGAAAAATGATTACACAGCGCGCTGAGTAAATTAAGACACTAGCTTAGTCAACTGGTGACTAAGTCAGCTTCTTTCTTTGAGTCAGGAGATAGCATTTGAGTCTATTCCTGAACTCAGATACTCAATGCAACACAACTCAGCGTGACCTCTTTACTTGGTCAGTTTTGTTTAAGCAAGCAATATATATATTAAAGAGTTTAAGGTTAGAAAGATGTTACTCAGCAGATTTATCCAGGTTCGGCCTCTAAGCCTACGTCATGTCCCCGGAACACGTTCCGAGCTTTCGAATTCTCTACTGAGCTCTTTAACGGTAGAGCATCAAACCTTTTACAACTTAGAAGCTGAGTATAACAAGAGTACCTTCCTCTATACCTCTACTCACTCCTAATCTCTCGCTGAGTACTATAACCGAGTACTCAGCCTCTCCTTTCTAATCTCTAGAAATGATAAAGATTTGTCCTAAACAACAATTGCTAAGACACCTTAGATGATTGAATAATCACTCTAGACTTTTACACGAAAGATATATAATTTGGTGTAAGTATTTGCTTTGCTTTTTCTCACAGAACTTTGAGTAGAATTTTGGTCAGCGTAATGGCTTGATAAAGTTCTGTGTTTAAATGAAGCAACTGAAGGGCTCTATTTATAGAGACGTATGAGGCATCAGTCATTTCGAATTTCGAAATAACCGTTGGAGGGAAACGGCTTCCTGTCGTTGTCACTCAGTCTTGCTCAGAGCTCTCGGCCAATCAGATTTGAGTATCTTCTGTCCTCGGTCAGCTTTTAGTCAGTTCGGCAGAATGTCTCTCCATTTATGGTAAGGTCAACTAGACAGCGTCCTGTGTCTTCTGAACTTTACCTAAAGTGGAAACACTTTGTCTGGAAGTTGTTCTTGCTCAGCTGTTGTCTTGTACTCTTTGTCGATTCAACTCAGCAGCTTCATTCCGAAGTTGTTCAACGAAGGTCTTCTAGACCCTTCTCTCGCTGAGCTGCGTTTTGTTCATAACGACAGCATTTTGCACACGCGGGCCGAGTGGTCTTGATCTGTTTGACTTGGGCTTTGACTTCCGTATTGGGCTTTAAGCCATTTAGTCTTTATGTCTTATAAACAATTTAACTCAACATTGAACAAACACATTAGTGTAATAAATCAAAGCATTTAAACTTAGTGTGTTTAGAATATATTTAATTTTACTTAAATAATTTTGTCAAATCAAAATCATGTGGAAAGGTGTTTCAACAAACTCCCCTATTTTGACGTGGTGCTTGCTTGAGGCCGTACAGAGCCTTTTTGAGTTTATAAACATGGTTTGGGAATTTAGGATCCTCAAACCCTGGAGGTTGATTAACATAAACTTCTTCGTTTATAACTCCATTAAGGAATGCACTTTTAACATCCATTTGAAACAGTTTAAAGTTCATATAACTTGCATAAGCGCATAAAATTCTAATAGCCTCTAGCCTTGCCACTGGGGCAAAGGTCTCACCGTAGTCAATACCTTCTTACTGACTGTAGCCCTGAGCTACAAGCCTTGCTTTGTTCTTGACTACATTCCCTTGTTCATCCAGCTTGTTGCGGAAGACCCATCTTGTTCCAATGGTCTTCTGACTTCTTGGATGTGGCACTAACTCCCATACATCGTTTCTTCTGAATTGATCAAGTTCCTCTTGCATTGCGCTCATCCAAAATTCATCTTCCTCAGCATCAGCGAAGTTCTTTGGTTCCTGAACTGAGACGAAGGCTACGTTGCTGAGGTATCTCCTGAGTTGGTTTCTTGTCATCAGGGTATTCTCAGCGGCATCAAGAATAGCACTCTCTGAGTGTCCTTTTGGTATCCTTATCTCCTTTGGTAGATTGATGTCTTGTGCTGTTTGTGTTTCAACAATCTCTGCAGGTGTAGACTGGTCAGTGAAAACAATTTGAGGTTCACTTTTACCTTCGGCCAGCCCTTGAGGGAATGACTCAGCGGCTATATCTTGATCAGCGGGTACTGAGTGTGGATCATCCTCGGTCAACGGCCGATATCTTCCTGTAGGGTTAGTTTCGTCGAACTCAACATGTACTGACTCTTCTAAAACCTGAGTTCGTTTATTGAAAACTCTGTATGCTTTGCTGTTTGTTGAGTAGCCTAAAAAGATAGCTTCATCAGCCTTTGAGTCAAACTTATCTAGGCTATCTTTGGTGTTTAAAATAAAACATTTACAGCCAAAGGCACGAAAGTATCCAATGTTGGGCTTTCGTCCTTTCTAAAGTTCGTAGGGGGTTTTCTTTAGTATAGGTCTAACAAGAGCCCTATTAAGAATATAGCACGCTGTGTTGACAGCTTCTCCCCAAAAATACTTTGGAAGCCTATGCTCACTCAGCATTGTCCTGGCTATTTCAACCAAGGTTCTGTTCTTCCTTTCTACAACCCCATTTTGTTGAGGCGTTCTAGGAGCAGAAAAATTATGGTCAATGTCGTTGGTTTCACAGAATTCAACAAACTGTAGGTTCTTGAATTCTCCACCATTATCACTTCGGATGTGAGCCAGCTTTAGGTCCTTATCATTTTCAAGTTTTCTAACCAAATTTGAAAATGTCTCAAAGGTCTCATCCTTGCTAATCAGCAAGATGATCCAAGTGTACCGAGAAAAGCCATCTACAATGACCAAGGAAAATCTTCTTCCACCCAGACTCAACGGCTGGACTGGACCGAAGAGATCCAAGTGTAGTAACTCTAACGGACGCTTAGTTGAGACAATATTTTTACTATGAAAAGATTGTTTGGTTTGTTTTCCCGCTTGGCAAGCGTGGCATAGTTGATCTTTTTCAAATTTAAGTTCTGGCAGTCCCTCAACCAATTGCTTTCTTGCTAATTTGGCCAGGAGGTCCATGCTTACATGACCAAATCTCCTGTGCCATAGCCAGGAATTTTCTTCCTTTGATACTAAGCATACAGTTTTTGAAAACTTTTTCTCTAAGTTCAGCATGAAGACATTATCAATGCGAGGGGCAGTTAAAATTAACTCATTAGTTTTACCCTCGAATATTTTACATCCAGTGTCATCAAATATAACTTTTCTCCCATTGTCACATAGCTGAGCTACGCTGAGTAAGTTATATTTGAGTCCGCTGACTAGGGAGACAGACTCAATAGTAGGATTACCTCCAATGGTTCCTGACCCTACTATCTTACCCTTTTTGTTGTCTCCAAAACTTATGCTTCCTCCTCGTTTACGCTCGAATGTGATGAACTGAGTTTCATCACCAGTCATATGCCTCGAGCATGCGCTGTCAATATACCACATCTTTGACTTCTCAGCACATCTCATGCTTACCTGCAATGTAACTAGTTACTTTTAGGTACCCAATTCTTTTTGGGTCCTTGCTTGTTAGGTTCAACAGGTAAAGCATCATATTTTATTTTATGGCGACATATTTGGACAGTATGGCCATTCTTTCCACAGAAGTCACAACTGACTTTCCATTTAGGATTTCTCACTGACTGGTCAGCACCCCAGTGCTGAGCGTGCCAGCACACCTTTGTGGTGTCTCCTTTCTTCCCACAGAAGTCACACTGGACATTCCGTTGAGGATTCCATCTCTGCTGACTAGTACCTCAGTACTGAGTATTCAGAGGAATATTTCTTTTGTTTAGAACCTTTAGTTGGTTCTGGATAGTTGTGACGTCCTTTCTCAGTTTCTTAGAATCTGATTGGACTTCAGAGACAGACTTATGTATGATCTCTATGTTATCATGCAAAGTTGAGTTGTCCTGAAGAAGGAATCTGAGGTCACTCAGCTTGACCTCTTCAACCTCGTCACATCGCCTGCTGAGTGCTCTAACTTTCTTATTACACTTTTTGACAAGTATGTAGAGGTCACTCAGGGCATTAACCATTTCATTTCTGAGCTGGGGTAGTGATATTACCTCATTTGATTGCTCCTCATCGTCAGATGCAATGGAGGGGTCAGCATGCTCAGAGACGCACGGCTCAGCAAGTTCGTCAGCCATAAAACAGATCTTTGCTGACTCAGTGGCATCAGCTTCTGATGATGAAGACTCATCACTGTCGCTCCATGTTTCCACCATTGCCTTTTTGCCATTCTTCCTTTCTTTCCTCAGCGTGGGGCAGCTTGACTTGATATGGCCAGTTTGATGAAATTCAAAGCAAGTAATGGGCTTTGAGTTGTCCTTCTTGTATTTTCTGTCACTGGACTCAGCTTTATACTTATCAAACTTTTTGTAAGGCTTCTTAGAATATTTTTCATTCTTTCTGAACAGCCTTTTCATCTTCCTGGTGAACATAGCCATCTCCTCATCATCTGTTGAGCTCCCATCAGTGGAGTCAGCTTTCATGACAAGAGACTTTTGCTTCTTGTCTTCAGACTTTTCCTTCACCTCGAAATTCTTCATTGAGATCTCATGGGTCAGCAGTGAGCCGATGAGTTCATCATATTTGTAGGTGGTTAAGTCTTGAGCTTCCTCAACAACAGTCTTCTTTGCTTGCCAGTTTTTAGGAAGACTCCTAAGAATCTTCTTGACTCGTTCTTCCTCAGTGAAGATCTTCCCAAGTCTCTTGAGCTCGTTGATGATGTTTGTAAACCTTGCATTCATGTCAGATTCCCTCATCATCGTTCA
The DNA here is from genome assembly GCF_963576675.1 of Euphorbia lathyris. Taxonomy (NCBI): domain Eukaryota; kingdom Viridiplantae; phylum Streptophyta; class Magnoliopsida; order Malpighiales; family Euphorbiaceae; genus Euphorbia; species Euphorbia lathyris. The sequence goes on from NC_088915.1 coordinate 27,010,015, forward strand.
TTTCGAACAGCTCGTATAGTCTCATCTGCTGGTTCACCTTGGACTCCTTTACTTTGTTGGTTCCTTCGTAGGTGACCACCAGCTTCTTCCAGATCTCTTGCGCTGACTCAGAACCTGATATCTTGTTATATTCTGCAGCATCAAGCGCACAGTGAAGCATGTTTATAGCCGAAGCATGGTTTTGTAACTTCTTGAGATCATCTTCTGTCCATTTGGCCTCAGCTTTGACAACTGTTTGGCCAGCCACAACTTCAACAGGAACAAATGGGCCTTGGACTATTGACAGCCATGCACTCATATTTGTTGCCTGAATAATGTTTTTCAACTTATTCTTCCAGAAGGTGTAGTTAGACCCGAAGAATAGGGGAGGCTGAGTAATGGATAGCCCCTCAGGTAAGATCTGAGTTGTCTGGTTTCCTGGGAGAAACCGAGTGCTGTTTTCAGCCATAGTGGGGATCAGCTCAAGGTAGTTAAACCTTTCACAGTGAGCTTTTAAGCTCTGATACCACTTGTTGGTCCCTTATAACGTAACAAGTTAGTTCCAAGGGGGGGATAGGAACTATTTAACATTTTAATACGTTAAGGCTGACTTCTTTTTCTTTGAAAAAGGATTACACAGCGCGCTGAGTAAATTAAGACAATAGCTTAGTCAACTGGTGACTAAGTCAGCTTCTTTCTTTGAGTTAGGAGATAGCACTTGAGTCTATTCCTGAACTCAGATACTCAATGCAACACAACTCAGCGTGACCTCTTTACTTGGTCAGTTTTGTTTAAGCAAGCAATATATATATTAAGGAGTTTAAGGTTAGAAAGATGTTACTCAGCAGATTTATCCAGGTTCGGCCTCTAAGCCTACGTCCTGTTCCCGGAACACGTTCTGAGCTTTCGAATTCTCTACTGAGCTCTTTAACGGTAGAGCATCAAACCTTTTACAACTTAGAAGCTGAGTATAACAAGAGTACCTTCCTCTATACCTCTACTCACTCCTAATCTCTCGCTGAGTACTATAACCGAGTACTCAGCCTCTCCTTTCTAATCTCTAGAAATGATAAAGATTTGTCCTAAACAACAATTGCTAAGACACCTTAGATGCTTGAATAATCACTCTAGACTTTTACACGAAAGATATATAATTTGGTGTAAGTATTTGCTTTGCTTTTTCTCACAGAACTTTGAGTAGAATTTTGGTCAGCGTAATGGCTTGATCAAGTTCTGTGTTTAAATGAAGCAACTGAATGGCTCTATTTATAGAGACGTCTAAGGCATCAGTCATTTCGAATTTCGAAATAATCGTTGGAGGGAAACGGCTTCCTGTCGTTGTCACTCAGTCTTGCTCAGAGCTCTCGGCCAATCAGATTTGAGTATCTTCTGTCCTCGGTCAGCTTTTAGTCAGTTCGGCAGAATGTCTCTCCATTTATGGTAAGGTCAACTAGACAGCGTCCTGTGTCTTCTGAACTTTACCCAAAGTGGAAATACTTTGTCTGGAAGTTGTTCTTGCTCAGCTGCTGTCTTGTACTCTTTGTCGATTCAACTCAGTAGCTTCATTCCGAAGTTGTTCAACGAAGGTCTTCTAGATCCTTCTCTCGCTGAGCTGCGTTTTGTTCATAACGACAGCGTTTTGCACACGCGGGCCGAGTGGTCTTGATCTGTTTGACTTGGGCTTTGACTTCCGTATTGGGCTTTAAGCCATTTAGTCTTTATGTCTTATAAACAATTTAACTCAACATTGAACAAACACATTAGTGTAATAAATCAAAGCATTTAAACTTAGTGTGTTTAGAATATATTTAATTTTACTTAAATAATTTTGTCAAATCAAAATCATGTGGAAAGGTGTTTCAACACAAGACAGTTAGTGGTTCAAGAGAGCTTAGTAATCAAATGTGAATGAGGTAGGAAATTAGTTACCCGAGCCCTTCTTCTTCCTTCATTCTCGTATTTATAGCGGATTGAATTGGGCCCGTGGGCCTCCTGCTATCTTGGCCCATTCGTTGGCCGGACATTGTTGGGCCTTCCTGGGCCTAGGTGATATTCTGAATCAAGTAGTCCCCCCCGGTGAGGTTAGCCGAAAATTGCATGCGAGGAGATGTGGATTTAATAGGTTTATTCTCTTCGTAACGAGTGGTGGACAGCTGGACGATAGGTGCTCGATTTCGTCATTGAGACCTTTCAGATTGATGCATGCGCTTTGTGGTTTTTAGTGCGCAATTTATTTCCCCTTCAATAAATGCTCCTGCACGCGCCGTAAAAAAGGCCTTGAATATTGTGCCTTGCCGCCGCCTCCGCCTTTACTTAGGTATAAAATACAGGGGGAGGCCCTATTTCTGCTTTATTTCGTCAAATTCTCCTCCCATTACGATTTTGGCCGTTGCGCTCTTCCTTTGGAGCCGCTGTTTTTATCGATCATTTCGACATTACTTCGTCGTTTGTTCGCACTTGCTGGGCACCGAGTATACTGATTTGGCGGCGCTCTTCTGAAGATTCTCCACGACGCTTGTCGTAACCTTTTGAGGTTAGTCGAAATGCTTATCTCTCCTGTTTTTAGTTCTTGTCTAGTTTGTTTTCTTTCTGGGGAGGGGGAGTATGTCAGAGGGTTCTTCGCGAGGAGCCCTAAAGCGACTGCCGCCAGTGACACCGGGCGATTTTACACTCCGTGACGCTTTCCGAAAACGATCTGTAAAGCGAAAAAGGCGAGTAGGGATGGCGGAGGAGGGCGGTGCTGCCGCTGGAAAGAAAAGGAAAACCATCGTGGTACGCGCGTCGCCCAGCATTGAGCGTCCCCTTGGAGGGCCCGCCGCTGGTGTTATTGAAGTAGTTGTGGTTGTACCCGAGGGAGTGATTACCGAAGAGCGACCTTTGGCTTCGATCTACGAACAAATGCGGGAAAAGATATGGACAAGGTCGGCAGGTGCGACGAGTATAGACGGTAAACACTTTGAGGGGAGGCACCGTCTGAAGAGGCCGGAATCCTTTGCAGTGGACGATGCCTATAGTATCATTGTGTCGGCAGACTTGGCCTCTATTTCTGCCGTGTATCCGCTAGGGCAGCCTTATGAGTTGGTGGCGCTAGAGGAAGATGATCGAGCTCATCATGTTGGCGGGGCAAACGAGCTGGTTGTCTATGAGGAGCAGTTGGAGTCGGGGATGCGGCTACCTCTGCTTCCCTTCTTTGTTGAGGTGTTAAAAGAGTATGACTTGTGTCCAGGCCAAATTCATCCGAACGGGTGGAGGATGATGGTGGCGTTCTATTCCTTGTGTCGATCGGCCGGATACCGAGCTACCGGACTTGTGTTTTGCGAGTTCTTTCGGCCGAATAAAGGACCCCGCTCTCAACATGTGACCTTCTCTCACCCCGTTCTTTAGGCATCGGTACTTCTTAGTGCGGAAATTGGATGGCGACTTTCCGTTCCGCGTGACATGGAATGACGATCCCATTGATTCAGGTAAGTGGCTAAAAATGCGACAAATGCTGCCATCGGAGGAGCTTTTGATAAAGTACTTAAAGGGGTTGCCGACAGATGAAGCAAGTAAGAAATATGTCGATGAGCTCGTGGGACATTTTCTCGCCGCTGGATACTATATTTGGAAACAATGGCGAATGGCCCAGCTAGCTGTCTGGTCGCAAGCGAATTTTGAAAAATGGAAACGCGGGTATAATTTCTCGGACGGAGAGCTAGCGGAGTTGGAGGCGATAACCGTAAATGTTGCCATCGTAGGTGAGGGGTCCGGGTTGCAAGTTTCATTCCGTAATTCTAACGTGCTTTTCTTCTTTGAAATATGTATTTACCATGATGTTATTGATGCAGGTCCAGGTAATCCGCGTGTTAGCATGGATTTTGATCCGAACGAGTTTGGTGTTGGCCTTGAGACTGCGGAGGAAGCCTTCGCCATGCCATCTAGATCCTTGGCCTCGTTCTCATCGCTTGAAGATGCGAACCAGGTGGTGTAGAGTATGGGGGGCATACTGGTCGTGCATGCTGACAGTGATGTTACTGGCAACATACCGCAAGGGATGCCGGTTGAAGGGGGTGAGGCCGAAGAAAATGCGGAGGTGACTGCTATGGAGAAAGCACAAAGCAAGCAGCAAATGCAAGGACCCGTTACTCAGAAACGGAAGAAAGATAAAGGTAAGGCTGTTGTTGGGATTGAGAAAGAGAAGGCGCGTGCTGGAGAGGATGCTGTTGGGGGGCACGAAGGCTCTAAGCGAGCATGTACTGATAGTGGGAATGAACTGGAGGCGGGGATGGTGGATCGGTTGGGCGACCACCCGGAGATGATGAAAAGAATGGATGTTAAAATTGCTAAGTTCCGAGAATACGTGATGGGCTTGTCGGTGCATTCCAATATGGTGACGTCCGACCTTGCGATGGTGATAGCTCGCGTCGCAAAGGTGCCCGGTGAAGTGATGCGGGTGGACGGTGTGTCCAAGATGAATCTGGGGGTGGAGACTCTGTCGGTGCTCGGTGTGGTAAGTTTTGATCCTCTTGTTTAGATTTATTTCTGCCAACTATGCCCTGAACTGTTCAAATTTTACACAAGCCGTTCAAAATGCTAACAAGGTGTTCGACATGTGCGTGAACGATGAAAACCTCTTTCGCAACATGGAGCAAGGTCTGCGTAATGCAGTGAAGGATCTAGAGATGGCGAATGGAAAAGTGGCCGCTGCCGGGGAGCTATTGGGGCACCGAGAAGGCGAGATTGCTGTGCTGAGCGAGAAGCTAAAAGTGGAGACAGGGTGCCAGTTGGAGCAGTCGAGAAAGTTGGCATGCGCAGTTGAGGAGCTTCGTTTCTACAAAGTTCTGTTTAGGGCAGCTACTCTGTGGGTTCACCGAGTGAAGGAGCAGGTGGATGAGAGGGCGAAGCGAGCTACTACGTTATCTGTTGAGAATGAAAAGCTTAGGCAGGACCTTGAGGCAGCTCGGAACGAGGCCAGAGAACTGCGGGCCCTCGCGGGAGATCGCAAGGAGAAACTGATCAAGATAGACCGGATGATGATTATCACTGCTGCCCACGCCGTGGGGCATGAAATTCCTCCGGAGGTTATCTTCTCCCCGAATGTCTATGATAAGGCTGCCCAAGCGAAGGCCGTAGAGTTCTGTGGTCGCTTCAAAAAGAAGTAGTTTTGGAGATGAAGACGTGTTCCTCCACATGCCGCCTTTTTTTTCAAATATGTAATAATATGTTTGTACGGTTTATATCCTGAAAGATCTTTTGGCAGTTTTATTTTGATCATTATCTTGCACTTTTGATTTGATTTGAGACTTCTTGATGTGGTTGTCAAGTCTTTTCCATCCTTACTATAAATATGAGTCGGTTTTTTGCTCATGCTTCCCGTTCAAAGACTTCGTTCTTGTTTTTAGTACTCGTATCCTCTGCTATTTGCTTGCCTTTGTTGTCGTGATGTCGCTTCGGGATGTGGTGGATTCTGCCAAGGTGCTTGAAGTGCAAAAGGCCATCTCGGCAATGCCTCATCCCTACGTGTACTGTCCCCCAACGGATGATCCCGAGCTGGATAGGAAAGTGCGGTACGCCTCCCCGGTCTGGACGAATCAGGGTTTCTCACGGAGAAGCCGAAACGGGGAGAGTGAGAGTTCCGCGCCCTACACTGGATCTATGACGGACTCCTATGACATGGTGATCAGTGCCTTTTCTTCTACTGAGAAGAAAGCATGGTCGCAGGATGGGATTGGGTACCTGAATCCCGACGAGTCAGTGGTTCCCGTGACGAATCCGCATCCTACCTGGGTAAGGAGACTTCTTGCCGACGAACTGGACAGAGTTATGAACCTTCCGCCTGTGCTGGAGAACCACCATTATGGGCGCCATGCTTCGCCGAGCCTTCCCCACGGGGCGACGTTTGTCGACCCGCTGACACCTCGCAGTGTGGTTTTCCTTGAATTTTTGAGAAAAGGGTTTTTGGGGCCTATTCCGGCCGATCCGGAACATCGAGTGACTCATGTGGGGAAAGCGTGCCTATACCATAGGCAAAACGGGCATAACACCGACAAATGTATTGATTGGCGAGCAGTGCACTAGGCCCTTATGGATGCGGAGGCCATCCCGAACCCTGACAATATCCGTGCTACTCTTGAGTGATTGTGATGTGTCTTATCTGTAGTTTTTTATGTTTTGGTCATGGTTGTGGCTCTTCTTCTGTAATGAATTGTGGAATGTTTGTTGTTATAAAATTTATGTGCTTATGCAGCTTTGCTTGTTAGCATTTCTTGCTTTGAATTGCGTGGGAAATTCCTTCCTCAGTGAGCGTTTAATATGTATGTCAAATGTTGCTTAGCGGACCATGAACCGAAGTATTTATTCATGAATAATTGGTCATAATACGAGATTGTCTTGGTGACTAAGAAGCCACTAGAGGTGCTCGATTAGCCTGCGGATAGCATTTTGATGCTTTTGTAGCGGGGAACGCAATGTGGTGTCCGCTCGTAAATCATTGATAACAAAATGCGATTGCTAGGTGATTTCGAAGGCGATCGAGATGCTCGATAAGCCTTTGGACAGCATATAGATTCTCTTGTAGCGGAGAACGCATTGTAGTGCCCGCTTTTAAGCAAACGATAACAATAGGGGATTGTTGGGCGATTGCGAAGGCGATCGAGATACTCGATAAGCCTTTGGATATCATATAGATGCTCTTGCAGCGGAGAACACATCTGTGGTGCCCGCTTGTAAAGAATCGATAACAATATGGGATTGCTAGGCGATTATGGAGGCAGTCGAGATGCTCGATAAGCCTTTGGATAGCATATAGATGCTCTGGCAGCGGAGAACACATCTGTGGTGCCCGCTTGTAAAGAATCGATAACAATATGGGATTGCTAGGCGATTACGGAGGCAGTCGAGATGCTCGATAAGCCTTTGGATAGCATATAGATGCTCTTGCAATGGAGAACACATCTGTGGTGCCCGCTTGTAAAGAATCGATAACAATATGGGATTGTTAGGCGATTACGGAGGCAGTCGAGATGCTCGATAAGCCTTTGGATAGTATATAGATGCTCTTGCAGCAGAGAACACATCTGTGGTGCCCGCTTGTAAAGAATCGATAACAATATGGGATTGCTAGGCGATTACGGAGGCAGTCGAGATGCTCGATAAGCCTTTGGATAGCATATAGATGCTCTTGCAGCGGAGAACACATCTGTGGTGCCCGCTTGTAAATAATCGATAACAATATGGGATTGATAGGCGATTACGGAGGCAGTCGAGATGCTCGATAAGCCTTTGGATAGCATATAGATGCTCTTGCTGTGGAGAACACATCTGTGGTGCCCGCTTGTAAAGAATCGATAACAATATGGGATTGATAGGCGATTACGGAGGCAGTCGAGATGCTTGATAAGCCTTTGGATAGCATATAGATGCTCTTGCACCGCGAGGACCGGATCAGGTAGCTTGCTTCTTGTTTAATCGTCAATAACATGGGGCTATTCGACAAAATAGAAAAAAAAAGAAACGAAAACCCTTTATTCATGATTTTCCTTACAATAAGCTATTGATAATACTTCTTCAACGTCTGGATGTTCCAGCTATTGTCATAGACCAAGCCGTCTAAAGAGGCGATCTTGTAAGCTCCATTGTGGAGGACAGTGTCGATCTTGTATGGTCCCTCCCATGATTGGCCGAGCTTGCCCTGAGCTAACGGGGATTGCGCAGCTGCGGCGTCTCTGAGCACAAGGTCTTCGACTTGAAAAGTGCGGGGACGAACCCTCCTATCGTGGTAACGTGCTATGCTCTACTTATGGGCCGTGATGTGTAATAAAGCATTAAGGCGCTCCTCTTCAAGCCACTCACTAGCTGCCGTAAGTTCCGCGTTGTTGTCGGTCTCTTCGAAAGTGGTCTGTCGAGGAGAATGAAGGATGACCTCCGATGGTGCCATTGCTTCTGCCCCATAAGTGAGGAAAAAATGAGTGCGCCCTGTACCCGAATGCGGGGTTGTGTGGTATGACCATAATATTGCCGCAATATGGTCAGGCCATGCTCGGCCTTGGTTGGATAGGCGCGTTTTAATTCCTCGCAGGAGTGTTCGGTTGCTTACTTCAGTGAGGCCGTTGCTCTGAGGGTGTGCCACCGAGGTGTATCATCCTTTGATGCCTGATGCGGATTCCGTGAAGAACCCGATCTGAGGGATAAGTGTACCCCGTCGTTATCAAGTAATAAATTTCCGGTTTAAGTCCAGGTTATCGTCCACAGGATTTATTTCTGCAAGTACCGAATTACTAAGTCTCGAATGTTATCTAGGCTTAGGGGGTTTTGAGTTTGGTTTTGTTTAATTAATCTACTCCTAGGTTGAATTACACTAATTCTAATTAAGTTATCTAATTCTAGCTGAGTTATTCTAAGCCTAACTAAATTACTCTACCCCTAATTGATCTTTTACCAAAGCAATTAACTGAATGAACATGAAGGAATACGATGATAACAATGATAGAGTGTTTAAGCAATTGAATTGAAACTAAGTCGCTTATGTCCAAGGCGATTAACCCGACCTATCCTCCTAAAGTCCCTAGTTCGTGATTCCCTTGTAAGGCCGAAACTAGCTCTAAGGCTCAGTAATTTGGGCTTAATCTTCTATAGGGTCGTCAATCCTATAGGCACTGACTAGGTCAGATTCAGCTCGCAATATGTGCCAACCTAATTTTGGGATTATCGAATGAGTTAAACCAATCAGACAAAGCGTAAGACAAAGATTAAAACATCAAAACAGTTGAATAAACAAAATCTATATTATATATCAAAGATGAAGGAATTGTCACGAAGTTACAATAAACCTAGAATTCATAGCATGTATCAGAGGCTAGACAGAATATAAAAGAAGAAAAATCCCTTTCAGGGAACCTGTCTACCAATGCAAGCGTCTTTCTAGGATTTAAGGATGGAGCTTGAGTAATCCTTGGTGAACGGAGCTTCGGAGGTGTCTTCAATGGAGGTTTGAAGGTTATGGAGGAGGTGGAGAGGATTTCTCAAGGTGGAAGCTAAGCTAATTACAAAAGTAAAAGATATTTAATTTACAATTGAAAATTCCTATTTATAGACGCGTCTCGGGTCTCGTTTTGACCTAATTTCGTGTCCTTATTGGTGTAGGAAGATGTGGGGCCGAACGTGGCTTCGTGGGGGCGGAATTGGTCTTTTTGACCAATTCCCGCAGGTCTGCTCGCCGAGCAGGAAAGGCTGCTCGCCGAGCAGGATTGCGACGAGCAGCCCCTGCTCGCCGAGCAGGCGCCTGGTGGCCTGCTCGCCGAGCAGGCTCCTGCTCGGCGAGCAGGCCTCCAGAGGCCTGCTCGGCGAGCAGAAATGGCCCGGGGGGCCCTGCTCGCCGAGCGTTTTCGCCCGAAGCGCGCTCGATCCGTACCGGATGACTTCCAAACCCTTTTTCGTCCGAACTTACACCTGCACACGCATAAAAACTCCAGAAAACATTAGTCCAAAAGCCGAATTGATCCGTCAATCGCTTATTTTGAGCAAACGCTTCGTTTGGTGCGACTTTTGACGGACCAATTAGCTCCAAAAGATAACGGAATTCTATTATGCGTGTTATTTCGGCCGTATTTGCCTAAATTGATCACAAAACGAGCCTAAACGACGAAAAGTAAATAGAATGCTTCCAATTTCTAACTAACTCACACAAAAGCATTTAAATGCGAGAATTGCTCGCTTATTAGCCAAATAAACCTAAAAACCGTCCTAAAACCGTACCCAAAGATAGGGGTTTTTGACCCCTATCAAACCTCCTTGCACTTAAAACTTTACTTGTCCCCAAGTAAACTAAAAAAACTAAACCCGCCATCACAAGCAAGCTAGAAAACTTCCCAGTTTGACTAGGTGCTTGACACAATTTCGAGCATCTGTAATTACATGCATTCGGAAATACAAAGTAGAGACACGATATCCAAAAGCCGCATTTCAATTACAATAGGTCATAGTTTTAAGTAAAGGAACACATGTTCAATTGAACGAGCTTGAGGGGATTGCTAAGTAAAACACCTCACCATAGGTAGTTCACTCATTCACACAATTTTGGTGGCTAAAGTGTTTACTCTCGGCTTATATTCTTGCTTAGGATTACGTTGATTTTGAACGTTCATCCGAGTTCCTCTACTATGCTATATGACTCCGATGATATCAAAAACAGCCTCTAATTGGGGTTGTAATGTGGTTAGAGGGTTAAAGGTACAACAAAGGTTAAGTGTTCTAGCGCTACAACAACAAAGTTTAAATGGCTTTAGCAAATATGAAGTGATTGAGCTTTTTATTCGTCCCTTATTGTTTTCTTTTTGGGATGTTTTCTTTGAGACATTTTTTATTTTTCTAAGAACTAGGGAATGGAGTTCTTCCCTTTTGTTCGTCTCTTTTCTTTTCTTTTTCTTTTTCTGTTTTTCTTCTTCTCTCTCTTTTTTTTTTTTTTTTTCTTTTGGGATAGTGATGCTCATTCACTTCTTAGCCTTTTGGCTTGCTACTATAATGCCATAAACAACGATAAAGCGCTAGAGAAAAACAAAGGCTCAATTTGAGCTTTGCAAAAACAAAGGTTAAGTAGCGAACCAAGTTGTGGTTCGCAAAAACGGGTTAGAACGAAAGAAAAATCTACAAACTACAAAAAATGTCGGCTCAAAGGGGCTTCCTAGAGTGGATGAAAAAGAAAAACAAGGTAAAGAAAAGGTTAATTCTAATGAGGCTGATTCATCGTTTATCATCTCAAATCATTGCATGTAGGTTCAACACAGTATTAGGTGCAAAATCTGTAATCTTCCACAAGTCAAAGCATTCACACAAAAATGTCAAGAAAAAGAGCTTTTTGATGTTCGCTCTTAGGCTCAAATTCAACTCACAATTCTTTGGGTTTCAATTTTGTGTTTACTAGTTTTCCCCAAACTCAAGTTTAATATGACATGCCTTCAATTCTTAAGTTATCTACCTAAGTAATGATTTTAGCATTTCTTCAAAAGTAGGGTCTAAATGCAAACTGTAGCTCATGCTTTTACAGATACAAGAGTTGTGTCCCACACCTAAACTAGTTGTCATGCAATTTTAGATTCGGTTCTCAGCCCTCAAAGACAAATAACGAAGTTTAGATTCGAAGGAGGTTCACGGTTTTAGGTCCTAAACATGAAAAAACATAATAAAACGCCAAAACGCAAACCTAAACTAGACACGACGCAACAAAAATTTAAAAATTTATACAATTTTTGTAAGTTTGTCTACCCCTCCTCCTCACACTAAAAATATGCAATAAGTTCCAACATTGCATCTAAAACCATCAAGCGCATATGCAAAAAGTTAGGGTGGAGAAGACAACTTACTAACCAAAGTTAAAACAGAAATCTATAATTGAATTAAAAAAGAAAAACAAACCTAGAAAAAGTTTAATCCAAACTTGGGTTGCCTCCCAAGAAGCGCTACTTTATAGTCGGTTAGCTCGACATGGAGTTCCTTCCTAGGTGTAAGCTTTTACTCGCGTTAGGAACTCGAATTCCTTAACAAACAATCCGTACCTACAAAACGGATTAGGGGCCTCAAATAAGTTTAATGAAAATAAGCGGCCAAATTTAAACATGTTATGGAAAAGTTTGGTTTGCTCCCTTTTGGATTCTCTTGGTAGGTCGAAGAGAATAAAAACTTCTGAGCATGAAGCAAACCTAAACTTTTCTAACTTTTGAGGAAAAGGTAGTTGAGACACACAAGCTTCGATTTGATCTTTTATCTCTATCACATGATTTAGAATTTCAGATTTTGAACCGGGGTTGCTTACCGCTTCCGGTTTCTCACTTACCTCGAGTGGTGCATGTGATAGTGGACTTGGTTCTACCTTCTTGTCATTCCTCAAGGAGATGGCTTGAGCTGATTCCCTTTGTGGGATTTCTATGTTTTCCTTTATGCCTGGGAGAGCATCTCGGGATTGCTCTTGCATCTCATGGTTTATTTGAGCCAATTGGTTGCTCAAGTCCTTGCAAACCTCCTCGTTGATTGTAAGTCGGGCTGATATTCCTTTCAAAAGGGACAGCACCTCATCTCGTGAGCTGGAGGGTTGTGGAGGAACTTGGCTTGCTTGTTCGTAAGGGAACATTCCCAATTCGTTTTCCCTGTGCTCATTAACAAACCTATTTGGAGGCCTCAACATGTTAGGATTCCCGTAGGACAGATTTGAGTGTTGAGGTATCCTCCAATTATTATCATAAAAGCTATAAGAATTGGGGTTAGAATTGTACCTTTGGTGATTACCCACAAAACTTACACTTTCATTGGTGTTGAGGCTCAGTTTCTCCATCAAGATATCCATTTTCTTATTTAACTCGGCCATGGAAGGATTGGGAGCCTTATTCTCCAGGGCATGAATGTATCGTCTTGATGGGATAGTAAACTTTTGAGCTTGCCACTCGACTCTTTCTTGCCAATTCATTGATCAGAGAACGCTGAGAAAAAGTGAAGTTCTAGCACAAAAGTTGATAAGTAAAAGTATATAGAACAAATACAAAAGATATGAACAAGTATAGAAGTTATAAATAATTATATATAAACAAGTATAAACGATATAAACAAAGGATATTCACAGGGAATGCCTAAACTAACAAGTCGACCTTTGGTTCAATATTGCAGAAGAAATAAATCCCCGGCAACGGCGCCAAAAACTTGATGCGGATTCCGTGAAGAACCCGATCTGAGGGATAAGTGTACCCCGTCGTTATCAAGTAATAAATTTCCGATTTAAGTCCAGGTTATCGTCCACAGGATTTATTTCTGCAAGTACCGAATTACTAAGTCTCGAATGTTATCTAGGCTTAGGGGGTTTTGAGTTTGGTTTTGTTTAATTAATCTACTCCTAGGTTGAATTACACTAATTCTAATTAAGTTATCTAATTCTAGCTGAGTTATTCTAAGCCTAACTAAATTACTCTACCCCTAATTGATCTTTTACCAAAGCAATTAACTGAATGAACATAAAGGAATACGATGATAACAATGATAGAGTGTTTAAGCAATTGAATTGAAACTAAGTCGCTTATGTCCAAGGCGATTAACCCGACCTATCCTCCTAAAGTTCCTAGTTCGTGATTCCCTTGTAAGGCCGAAACTAGCTCTAAGGCTCAGTAATTTGGGCTTAATCTTCTATAGGGTCGTCAATCCTATAGGCACTGACTAGGTCAGATTCAGCTCGCAATATGTGCCAACCTAATTTTGGGATTATCGAATGAGTTAAACCAATCAGACAAAGCGTAAGACAAAGATTAAAACATCAAAACAGTTGAATAAACAAAATCTATATTATATATCAAAGATGAAGGAATTGTCACGAAGTTACAATAAACCTAGAATTCATAGCATGTATCAGAGGCTAGACAGAATATAAAAGAAGAAAAATCCCTTTCAGGGAACCTGTCTACCAATGCAGGCGTCTTTCTAGGATTTAAGGATGGAGCTTGAGTAATCCTCGGTGAACGGAGCTTCAGAGGTGTCTTCAATGGAGGTTTGAAGGTTATGGAGGAGGTGGAGATGATTTCTCAAGGTGGAAGCTAAGCTAATTACAAAAGTAAAAGATATTTAATTTACAATTGAAAATTCCTATTTATAGACGCGTCTCGGGTCTCGTTTTGACCTAATTTCGTGTCTTTATTGGTGTAGGAAGATGTGGGGCCGAACGTGGCTTCGTGGGGGCGGAATTGGTCTTTTTGACCAATTCCCGCAGGTCTGCTCGCCGAGCAGGATTGCGATGAGCAGCCCCTGCTCGCCGAGCAGGCGCCTGGTGGCCTGCTCGGCGAGCAGGCTTCTGCTCGCCGAGCAGGCGCCTGGCGCCCTGCTCGGCGAGCAGGCTCCTGCTCGCCCAGCAGGCCTCTGGCGGCCTGCTCGGCGAGCAGGCCACCAGGGGCCTGCTCGGCGAGCAGAAATGGCCCGGGGGGCCCTGCTCGCCGAGCGTTTTCGCCCGAAGCGCGCTCGATCCGTACCGGATGACTTCCAAACCCTTTTTCGTCCGAACTTACACCTGCACACGCATAAAAACTCCAGAAAACATTAGTCCAAAAGCCGAATTGATCCGTCAATCGCTTATTTTGAGCAAACGCTTCGTTTGGTGCGACTTTTGACGGACCAATTAGCTCCAAAAGATAACGGAATTCTATTATGCGTGTTATTTCGGCCGTATTTGCCTAAATTGATCACAAAACGAGCCTAAACGACGAAAAGTAAATAGAATGCTTCCAATTTCTAACTAACTCACACAAAAGCATTTAAATACGAGAATTGCTCGCTTATTAGCCAAATAAACCTAAAAACCGTCCTAAAACCGTACCCAAAGATAGGGATTTTTGACCCCTATCAATGCCCCACTCTGCGCAAAACTCGCGGAATTGACTACAGTCGAACTGCCTCCCGTTATCAGTGATGAAGGAGTGAGGGACCCCGAATCGGTATATGATTGTTCGCTTGAGGAAACCGATTACGTTATCAGCGGTTATCTTGGCAATTGCCTCAGCCTCGATCCATTTGGTAAAGTGATCGACTGCCACTACGATGAAGCACTTTTGTGCTAAAGCCATCGGGAAAGGGCCGAGTAAGTCAATGCCCCATACTGCAAATGGCCAAGGTGTGATAATGCCTTTGAACAGAGCTGCCGGGGCGTGATGAGTATTGGCGTGTAGCTGACATGCCTGACAATTGCGGACTAGACGCATCGCATCGGAATCCATGGTCTGCCAGTAGAGCCCCAGGAGCCGGGCCTTTTTCGTAATTGTCCGGGCTCCCTGATGCGAGCTACAGACGCCCTGGTGTATCTCCTTAAGACAGTGATCCCCTTCCTCTTCGGATATATAGCGCAACCAGGGATGCGTAGCGGACTTCCGATAAAGTAAGCCATCATGCAATGCATAACGCCAGGAAAGCCGAACCACGAGGGACGCCTGCGTCCGATCTGCGGGGAGTGTTCCATCCTGAAGATATCTGATAATTGGACTTCTCCACCCGCTAGCCGCAACGTCCTCCGAGTTGATCTTTAGCGAGTTCTCAACGCGAATGGCCGGGGCCCCAACGATTTCGATGAGGGTATGCGGGTCATTGGACTGTTCGCCTGATGCGAGAGCGGCGATAGCATCCGCCTCTTCGTTCTCCTCTCGTGGCACCAGTATGAGGTCGAGGGTTACTCCTTTTGCTTTGAGGTCATTGAGTAAGGAGGTGGCGAGGGCCAAGTACTGGCACATCGTCAGATCTTTTGCCTTGTAGGTACCGCTGACGTGGCTGACGACGAGCTTTGAGTCCGAGTATATCGTCAGCTGTCCGTTCACTATTGTTTTCGATAGTCCAAGAGCTGCGATCAAGGCCTCATACTCTGCCTGATTATTTATGGTTGGGTAATCGAGTCGGACGGCATACCGTATGTGGAGATTGTCAGGTCCCTGAATGGCTACGCCTGCACCTACCCGTCCTGGAGCGCAGGACCCATCTATACTCATGGTCTAGACGTCGCTGGTGTGAGCTTTTGCTATCGTGGGGTTGGCAGTAGACGATCCAGTGAATTCTACGATGAAATCGGACAGTACCTGAGCCTTGATCATCGTGCGGGGCTCAAACCGTACGTCAAACTGGGATAGTCGAACGGACCAGTTGGTGATTCGACCGGAGACCTCTGGTTTCTGGATGGCCTTTTTCAGAGGGTAATTGGTCCTGACCACAACCATATGCGCTTGGAAATACGGTCTCAAACGCTCAGATGCTTGAGTTATGGTGAACAGAGCCTTCTCAACCTCGGAGTATCGGATTACGGCTCCCTTCAGAAAGTTGCTCAGAAAGTAGATTGGATAAAGCTCCGTCCCCTCTTCCTGAGTTAAAATGACTCCTACCGTTTGATGGCGTTGAACGTGGCCTGGCAGTCCATAGACCACTTAAAGGGATGCGCCTTCTTGATTGCTTTGTAAAAAGGCAAGTACTGCTGTGCCGAGCAAGAGATGAAACGTCCCAAGGCGATGATCCTTCCGTTGAGCCTTTGAACCCCTGTAAGTCGCGCGGTGGCTCCATTGCCAAGATTGCCTCAATCTTTGCGGGGTTGGGTTCGATGCCTTTCTCTGACACCACGCATCCCAGGAATTTGCCGCTGTGAATCTCGAAGAAACATTTCTCCAGATTTAGCTTAAGGTTGTAGGTTCTGAAAATCTTAAATACCTCCGCCAAGTCGTGCGGGTGGTCGCCCTCTTCAGTGTTTAGGACCACCATATCATCAATGTACACCTGCACTGTCTTGTCGATGAGATGGACGAACATCTTATCTACCAACCGCTGGTATGTGGCCCCCGCATTCTTTAACCCGAAAGGCATGACATTGTAGCAATAGGTCCTCCATGCGTAATGAAGGAGGTTTTCTCGGCGTCGGCTGGGTCCAGAGGGATTTGCTGGAACCCAGCGATGGCATCAAACTGAGACAGAATTTTGCGACCAGCGGTTTGGTCGAGGAGCTGATCTATATTAGGCAGCGGGTAAGAATCCTTGGGGCAAGCTTTATTAACATTTGTAAAATCTACACACATGCGGTACTTCCCGCTGGCTTTCTTTACAAGTACAACGTTAGAAAGCTAGTCCGGGTAGTGGACTTCGCGAATAAATTTTACAGCTAGGAGCTTATCCACCTCTGCCTTCACTGCGGCTTGCTTGTCCTTTGCCTGTACTCGCATCTTCTGTTTCAGGGGCTCCACGGAGGGGTCGATGCTCAGTTTTTGCACTGCTTATTCAGGTGAGACTCCTGTGATATCTTCGGTGCACCAAGCGAACACATCTGAATGTTCTGATAGGACAGCCTTGATTTCGTCGGCCAAAGGGGACGCGAGCCTGGTCCCAATCTTCACTGTCTTGGTGTCCCCGAGAACACAGTCGCTGACCGGCTCGATTGGTACGAGATTGTAACCCCTCACATCCATCAGGCCATCCTCCAGGTAAAGCGCTGTCCGAGGCTGAGTCGCCTCCCACTGCAATCTTTTGGCCAGCATGCGATCTCCTTGGATGGTGATCCTTCCGTGCTGAAGCGGCAAGGTCAAGCATAATCCGGAGATATCAACCGTGGCCTTCAAGGTAGCCAGCAGGGGCCTTCCGATGATGGCGTTGTAGGCCAGGGGGATATCGACCACCACCCATTCTGCGGTGTCCTCGATCTCCTCGACACCTTCGGCGAAAATGGTCGATAGTGCGATAACTCCCTTTACTGGAACTTCAATTTTCGACAGGCCAACCAGGGGGAAAGTCCCGGCTCGGAGGGCCGTGTGAGTATTCTTCATTGCGCGGAGTGCCGTCCAGGTGAGCAAGTTCACCGAACTTCCTGTGTCCACTAGCACTCGGTGCGTTTTAAAGCCGGTGATGCTAATGGTGACAACTAGAGCCTCCAAATGGCTGGTCCGGAGCGATGGCTACACCGTCAGGGTCTGTCCGATTGCCTTCCTTTTACGGGAGCTCTCCGGAGGCGCGCAGCGTGCCGGTGCCCCCTCCCTTATGACGTGTATCTCCCCGTGGTACCTTGGCCGTTTAGGCTCATCTGCTCGGCTTGCTTCCTGATGCTTCGGGCTCTGCTCCCTCTGCCTGATCGCCTTTGGTGGAGCGCCCTGCTCCGTGATTCGCTCAATTTCCTTCTGCAGCTGATAGCAGTTCTCCGTGGAATGTCCAGAGGATTTGTGATATTTGCAGTATTCTTTCTCGGCACGGGCCTTGCTCTTGTCGGCGGATGGGATTTGCTGTGTGAATCGGCGAGGCTGGCTCTAAGCAGCGTAATGCACTTCCTTCCTGCGGGATCGATCTCCCCTACGCTCTAGGTTTGTTCGCTCGGTCCGAGTCGGAAAAGGCATTGGGGCTTCCTTGCGAGCTCGGCCCTCCTCGCGTGCTTCCGCGATCGGTCTGCCTTTTTCCTACTTGTGCATGTCTCCTCTGGCTTTGTCCCTATCTGACTCCTCGTATCCTGCGGGCCGGTCATAGTCGTCGTATCTGACGAAGGTTTGCGCCATGGTCATGAGCTCCTCGAATGATCTCGGCATCTTTCGGAAACATTTCTGCTTTAGAGGCTCGCATGAGGTCCCTTTTGCCAGTGCGTCATGAGCCACCTCTAGGTTGAGGCCTTTAACCTGCGAGGCCATATGGTGAAACCTAGAGAGAAATTTGCGCAACGGTTCAGTTGCTTGTTGCTTGAGCCCGTTGAGGTCCGAGCTGATCTTCTTTACTTTTGCTGCTGCGGCAAAACGGGAGAGGAAAAGGTCCTTCAGGAGATCAAATGAGTCGATTGACTCTGGAGCAAGTCCTCGATACCACTCTTGCGCACTAGACGACAGTGTGGTAGGAAAAACCTTGCATATGATATCCTCGTCTTTCGAGTATAAGTTGATAGTACTCATGAACGATGCCACATGGTCGTTCGGGTCCTCGGTTCTTGAATACTGGGACAGTCGAGGAGCTTTCCAGTCCCGCGGGAACCTCATCTCGATGATCCTTTGTACTAGTGGCGTTTTGCTGGAGGTGATGCTTCCTCCCATGACGCCCCCGAGGGCCCTCTTGTCAAGAAAACGCTGGATCTTCAGTTCCAACAATTCTTCGCTATTCGCGGCTGCTGCCTCCTCGCGCCGTGCACCGCCCTCACCGGCCTGGGCGGCCCCGGCCCCTCTTCTTGTGAGGACCCCGGGTCCCGCGGGCTCTCCTGGCAATCCCCCTTCTCTTTGTATTTCTGCTGCTTCTTTAAGGTATTGCCAGATTTTGGCATTCTCCTCCTGCAGGCTCCTTTGTTGATCTATGATCTTCATCTGAGCCGCCGTATGGATAGCCTGGGTTGTTTGAAAACCTTGGATTGCACTAAGGAGTTGTGTGGTATTGTAAGTTTCTTCTTCTTCTGGGCTCACCTCCTCCATCAGTGGCCCCAGGTTTCTGGGGGAAATTGGAATGTTCGGAGTGGAACGCTCAACGTTCGTCATGGAGCTAGTTGCTCCTATTTCCGGTACTACCGTCGGGACATGGTCAATCGGGGTCTGCATTTCGCTTGAAGCTCCGAGGTCACTCGTATTCCACCTTCACCGCACCAAATAATCTGGGAATGCGGAATAGTGATCTGGATCTTCGTCGGGCAGGTATGGCTTCTTCGGGGATCGGTCCCTGCGGACACTCCGAAGATCAAGACAGTTAGTGGTTCAAGAGAGCTTAGTAATCAAATATGAATGAGGTAGGAAATTAGTTACCCGATCCCTTCTTCTTCCTTCATTCTCGTATTTATAGCGGATTGAATTGGGCCCGTGGGCCTCCTGCTATCTTGGCCCATTCGTTGGCCGGACATCGTTGGGTCTTCCTGGGCCTAGGTAATATTCTGAATCAGATAATATATATTTTATAATGCAACTTAAGTTTTTTTTTTTTTGAGAAAAGTTATATATTTTATTAGATTTTTTAATTTTATTTGTATGCATTAAAATTTATTAATATTCAGAAGATACGATTTTTTTTTATATTTATCTAAATATAAAAGATACAATTTTTGGTGATATTTATCTAAATATAAAACAAAAGTAAAAAAGTTAATCCTAAATAATATTTTAATTATTTAATTGATAACATAACTATACACCCTTAAATAGTTAATAATAATCATAATTGAAATTGTGAAGTAGCGGTAGATATTAATGTTTACAACTTAAAGGCCTAGGGTTCACGGTTAATCCAGTCAGTTTGAATGGCTCTGGTCGGCTTCAAGTATTCAAAAAGAGAACCACCTCTGGTTCGGAATTGTAAGCGATTACAATTGAACTGAATAGTCCGATCTGGTCCTTATAACCATGAAACGTTTTGATATTTCATTAATGACATAAACTACGAAAGCAAATCTTCCAATTATGTATGATCCATGTCGGTGTCATATAATAAATTTTGATATATTGACTTGAATCACAGGTAAGATAAGATGAAGTACAAAATTAGTCTAGGAGGTATAAATTTAGACTTCAAATATAAAATTCCGTACTTGCTAATACTATCTCGTAGACGGAGAAATTTCATACTCCATTAGCGATATTGAAGGTGCAGATTCAACCTACTCTGGTTAACTTTTGGATTGTAATTTTTTTAATTTTTTTATATCAGTATGTACTATTTTTTCTATGAATGAAACAATTTCACTTTTTTCTCAAAAAAAAATGTGAAAAATATAGGGTAAGTCTTTGGATAGAGACTTGGTATCCTTTGAATTGTATCCTTGATTTCGAGTAAAATTCGAATTTGAAATCCTAACGTATTTAGGCCGAATATGGAAGACCTGCAAAAGATATATTATTGTGACCGATGATAAGAAAGTGTTGTTGAGTGATTCCTACACCACTATTGTTGCTGGAATTGGTAGTGTGCAATTGAACTTCACCTATGGAAAGACTTTGACTTTAAAGGGGAAGAATATGATTTCGGGCTATCTTCTCTGCAAAGAGGGGTTCACTCGGACTATAGGGGCAAATTTGTTTACTTTAACTAAAAATAATGTGTTTATAGGAAAAGGTTATGCTACTGAAGGTATGTTTAAACCGAATGTTAAAGTTAATAAAGTGAGTGCTCTGTTTATACCTTGTGTATATTTAATGTTAGGCATGCTTGTATTTGTCATGTTAATAAGTGTACCATTAAGAATATGAGTAACTGAGGCTTAATTCCAAAATTGAATTTAAATGATTTTGATAAATGTCATGTTTGTAATCAATCTAAGATCATAAAAGCACCTAATAAATATGTAACTAGAGAAATCGAGCCTCTAGATTTAATTCATTACGATATATGAGAGCTTGAACAGGGGCGGAGTCAGAGGGGGCGGAAAGGGTCGGCCGACCCTCCTGCTCCGCCGGAAAACCCCAGAGAGGGGGTTTCCTCTCTGATTCCGTTATGAGCCGCCATGGTTGGAGCCCCTCCAGTCATGGTGGAATGCATTTCTAAGGACTGACGATGAAGAAAAAATGAGGGAGATATGAAGAAGAGAAGGAATGACGGCCACATAGGAGAATATAAGATGATGATGATGATGATGATAGGAAGAAGATAACCGGTGAAAGTTGTTTTCTTTATTATAATATTATTCTATTTATGTTGTTCAATTAGTGGATTTGGAAACTGTTTTTTTTATTATACGGAGCTTTTTTGGAAACTGTTTCTTTTCTTGTTATTTGTAATTTTTTGTTTTAAATTGTTTTTTATTGATTGTTTTAAATTGTTTACATAATTCTTAAAATAGAAATCCTATTATCTTAATGAAAAATAACAAATCTATCATTTTTTCAAGGATTTTCTATTTTTAGTCCTTTTGCTTTTTTTTTATTTGTATTGGAATGAGGTAATATTTTTGGAAAATTGTACATTTGATCCATAATATATTATGAATTGATATAAATTCATTTCTAAAGTTTCCAATCAATATCAATTTTACTCATACGTTATCGAAAATTTAAAAATATTTGTTTGGCTATTTAATAGTCATACTGGATTGAATTTTTCTAGATTTTAGCTCTAGTAATTTCTAGTGAAATTATACCAAGAAAAATTATAGAGCATCTTTTGTATATAAACATATTTTCAATAAGAATCAAAGTCTTGAATCATTATTGGAAAAAAAAATCTTTGTGCAGTACAGCTCCTCCGAACTTTGGCTCCTGGCTCTGTCACTGAGCTTGATGGAACTTTGACTAGAAATGATAAATGTTATTTTACTACTTTTATTGATAATTCTCTGATTTTACTTTTATATATTTAATGAAAAATAAAAGCGATGCTCTTGACATGTTTAAATTATTTGTTGCTGAAATAGAAAATCAATGCAATAGGAAAGTTAAGAGACTTCGTAGTGATAGAGGCACATAATATGGTTCTAACATGTTTATTGACTTTTATAAATCACATGGAACTATACATGAAACCACTTCACCATATTAACCAGAGATGAATAGAAAGGCTGAAAGAATATGACACTGATAGAGCCTATAGTTGATATGTTTAGTTCAGATGTTGCCCCCCATTGTTGGGGAGAAATTTTATTGACTGTTTGTCATGTACTTAATAGAGTCCCTAAGTCAAAAAAGTAAAATCTCTTCTTGTGAGATTTTGAAAAATAGAACATCAAACTTGTCCTATTTTAAAACTTGGAGATGTTTGGGTTATGTTAGAATTCCTGACCCTAAGAGAGTCAAACTTGCTAGTAGGACTTATGAATGAGTATTTATTAGGTATGATGTGAATAGTAAAACATATATGTTCTATGATTTGAATGCACATTTATTTTGGAATCAAATGATGCTGATTTTTATGAAGATAGATTTCCTTTTAATTTGAGAAATAGTGGGGATGCATTGTTTAGTAACATGTTCGATATTAGACCTACAGTGCATAATGAGAGTGGGGATTCTAAATCTATGAGAAATAAAAGACCTAGAGTCTCTAAAGACTTTGGTCCTGACTTTTATGCATTCACAGTAGAGGAAGATCCACTTATCCTCTAAGAAGCCCTGATCTCTTTAGATGCTGATTTATAGCAAGAAGACATCAATGATGAAATAGACTCACTAGAGTCAAATAAAACTTAACCCTTAGTAGACTTACCACCAGGTTGTAAATGGATCCTTAAAAAGAAACTGAAACTCGATGGTTCAGTTGATAAATGTAAAGCACACCTTATAGCTAAAAACTTTAGATAAAGAGATAATGTATATTTCTTTGACACCTATTCACCTGTATTGCTGGGCTAGACCATTTGACCCAAATTGAATTTGCGAAAAAAAGTCTTAAAGCTTTATCTCAAAGGGTTATAGAAGTGTAAAAGTATTTCACATTGCTTACATAATGGAGTGTTATTTATAAAGAATATCATAACATATTTGGGTATGCTCCAAAGGGTACCCCACTTTTGTGAAAGGATTGAGACCTACATGATGCTTCCCCATCACATGCGTGCGTGCCCCCATTCGAGCCGGATTGGATTGGTATGGTGTAGACGCTATTTTTTTTTGAGAAATTATTTTTTATTTAATTAATTAAAATTTGGAATTATTTTATTTAGTTAATTTCGGAATTCTTTAATTAAAATATATTTTTTTATCTTTCTTCATAAGTTATTTTGATTTGGTCCATCATAATCAATATTCTCTTCTCCACTTCCTTGTTTTCTCTCCCACCTTTTGCTCTACTAGACCAGTAAACACAACAACTCTTTTTTCCTTCTTTATATAGTTGTGTGATTTTCGTTTTCTAAACACTGAAAATACTTTATGCTTTTACAAATCGAAATTGAAACTGAGCAATTATTTGAGCGTATTCTGGCCGAGTTCATATTGTGCAATACGAACTCGTATTTCTCATTGAGTGGGTTTCATCTTGGAGGCGGCCGGATTACACACTAGTTACATTTTCTGAAGACAGTACCATGAACGTTTTAAAAAAAACGACCTAATTTACGACTCCTCTCATTTCTTTATTCGGTAAAATTGTGTTTTCCATATTCCTACATGAGAATTCATATTCTTCCATTAGTGAAAAAAGAAAAACAAGCTAATTAATTTTCAATTCTCATCCCAAAAAAAAAAGCTAATTAATTTTCATTTCTTTAATTATATTAAAATTTAATGTCGGCTTGTATATATGCGAGTTAGAAGAAGACGAAGAGAAAATGTGAACATTAATTTGTGATAATTTTGACAATTTAGATTAAAAAGTGATTTGTTGATATATATATACTGTTTGAAATAAATCATTTTATATAAAATTGAATTCAGTTAATAAATTTCTCATGTAATTTATAATTCTTTCTGTTAGTTTATTTTTTCAAAGAAATAATTGATTTTTTTTTGTTTCAAATAGGATAAATAATTTATTAGTCCCTACATTTTTATCGAACACACTGTTTAGTCCTTCTATTTTGAAATCACATTATAATGTCTATTTCTTTTGTCAATATTAACATTTTGGTCATTCTGTCTATTTTTTTAGATTTTTAACCATTATATTTGATATAAACAAAAAGATAGAAAATAACACAGTAACATGTTCATTTTGTATCATGCTATGTTTGTTCTGAAAGTTAAGATATGTCGGTTAAAAATCTAAAAAAAAGTAGACAGAAAAATCAAAAAGTTAATATTAATAAAAGACATGGAATATGTCAGGTAAAAAGTTTGGGACTAATAAATTATTTACTGCAAATAGGATACTTTATGAAAAATATAATCAATTTTTTTTAATTGGAAGTGTTTTAGGGGTTAAGGTGCATGGTTTCTTGACAGACCATAGATTTAATTAATGAATGATATGATAACTTAGCACAAAGGGAGTAGACCAAATAAAAGGGAGTAGACAATAACATGATATTATTTAGATTTGAAGATATGATGAAACCCAATAATAATGACAGAGAGACTTTTTTTTATTTATATATTTAATTTGAAGAAATGCCACAGTTTTAATCCTTGACAATTGATTCATGATTGCTCAATTGTTACCCTTGAATTTTTCATTGATAAGACACCAAATATCACCAAAAAGAACAAAGCAAAATGATACCTAACTCCTTTGTTTAAATTAAAAGCTTGAAATGATTGGTAAACTAATCAATTATTTACTTCAAATTAATGATGAATAGAATCCATACGTTATGATCAACACTCTAGCCTCTTTTCCTTTTAATAGATCTGACTCGTTTCATTCACGGGCAGACTTTATGATGCGAGGCATCTTTTCCTAGGATTGGGTCCGTACAAAGGAAGTCGGAGGAAGGGCCAAGCACGAGCAACAAGCGGGTAAAGAGGCCAAAACAGGGCCACATAAGAGTTCATCAGCCAAGGCACGCCCCACGTACAATTGGACACGCCCCGCGTAGAGTGAGTACTGATCCAGACAGGAGCTCATCAGCCAAGGCACGCCCTGCGTAGACTTGGGCACGCCCCGCGTACTTGAGTGTCTGATCCGAAGAAGAGTTCATCAGCCAAGGCACGCCCCGCGTGCCTTCAGCTTAAGGAACTTGCTCCTTACTCCAGCTTCCTCCCTATTTACAATCCTGTCACTCCTTATTTACACCTTTGCCACTCCCTTATTACAACCATGCCACTCCCTATTTACCATCCATGCCACCCCTTTATATTTCACTCATTTACCCCTTATCTTTATGTTTTAATTAGCTATGTAATTTGCCCTTTATGTAATTTGGCAATTAGGATTTTTGAGATGATATAAATTCATCTCTTTCTATTGTAATCTTCAACTTTTTATCAATCAAATATAATTCTTCTTCAAGAAGCTTTGTTAAGGTTTATCCTTCAACAATGGGGATTTCATATTCCTATGGATTTAGTCCATGAAACTTGGGATTCACTCCTTCTAGTTTAGCTAGAGAAGAACATCTTTGTTAGTTTACGATTAAAACTAACACGTCACGATTTCAGTGAAATCCATGCTGCATCAGTTGGTATCAGAGCCGATCGTTTTCCTTGAACGGAGACTTCTTTCGACAATGATTCAACTGAGTTATTCACAAGCCTTAAAGGAACGTCTTGAAGCCGAGACAATGGAGATGAGGCTCCAATATGTTGAGATGATAAGAAAGACAAGAGAGAACTTGGAGCAAGAAGAGATGGAAAGGCTCCAAAGGGGAACCCAAAATAGCCGGAGACGACAACGTCGAGCCCAACGGAAAAGAGATGGAGAAACCACTATTTCACCTCCTAAAGATTCATCCCAAATCTGTCCCATTTTACACAAGGAGGAGGTAAATCCAAAGCTTTCAATTCTTGATGTGGAAGTTGTGGGTATGCATATTATTAGTGATGATTTGGTTGTTTGTGATGTTGAAGTAGATTTAAGTTCTCATTGTGGATTTATTGTTAATGAGATTGTTGATGAGAATTTAAATGCATGTGTGAATGAGGATGAGTGGGGATTGAGAGGTGGAAATTTTGAAGAAACCCATGTTGAGAAGGGTACTCCCCAAGTGTTTGATGAAATGCCCCTTAGGCATAGCCACATATGTATGCTTAAGGACATTAAGGATATTTGTCTTCAAGAGGGGGAGAAGGAGTTTGGGCTTATTAATCTTTTTAAGGAGAAAGATGAAATTAGTTTATGTGTAGAGATTGATGGCTATGGTGATGGGAGAGATGTTGGTGGTTCTACCATGTTGGGTTATAGCATGTCTTTTGAGTCGGACGGCTTGGCACGTGAATTAGTCGGTTCGAATTGTGAAGAGGAGTGAGAGGAAACGAGAGGTCATGGGAAAAGACGGATCGTGGATGAAGATGGAAATGAATTTGAATATAACTATGAAGAAGAAGAGTTAGAAGAGGAGATTGATGAAGAGGAGAACCAATCCGAGAATGAGCTAGTAAGAAATGAGGAATGTGATTATTATGAAGGCGAATTTGAGGATAAGGTTGAAGAGAGAGAGCACGCTTACGAGGATGAAATATGTGAAGATGGTGAACTTTGTCATAGTGCATATGAGTTTGATTATGATGAAGATGGTAGAGTTTACCATGAGGAGGATGAACGTCAAAGAGTTGAGTGGAACCAATATGGGGCCGCTCATGAGGAAGATGAAGATGGGGTCTACTATGATGAGAATGGGCATCGGCGTGTTGAGTGGGATCGACACGGGGCTCCTTATGAAGATAATGAAAGTAGATTCTATTGTGATGATGAGTTGGAGGATGTTGAACAGAACTACAATGAAGATATCTATGAGTATGGAGGTAGGTTCCATCATGATGAGGAGTTGGAAAATGTAGAGTGGGACCGAAACGAAGATGCTTATGATGAGGAAGAAAATCGGTTCCAAGATGAGGATGAGTCGAAAAGTGTTAAGTATGAAGACACCTATGAAGTTGATGATGATGGCAATGAGCACTATGTGTATTTGGTGACTAGGGTGTCAATGCCTAGTGAAGAGGAGCCTAGCCAACGTCATCGATTATTTAGAACTCGATGCTTAGTTCTTGGGAAGAAGTGTGAGATGGTGATTGATGGAGGAAGCCAAGTGAATATCATTAGTCGATCCGCTATGAGTAAGTTTGGGTTGGTTCCCGAGCCACATCCTAGACCTTACCACCTTTGTTGGGTCAACGAGGTGGAAAAGCTTCAAGTTACTCATCGGTGTAAAGTCCCTTTCACTATTGGAGCTTATGGGGATGAAGCTATGTGTGATGTTGTGGAGATGGGTGCTTGTGATGTGCTACTTGGTAGGCCATGGCAATTTGATTGTGATGCCTCACATGCGGGAAGAAGCAACACCTACACCATACGCAAAGGCGGAATCCGATATGTCCTTACACCTTTGAAGAGTTCTCCTAGTAAGAAAATGGAGACCACTTTGGAAGATTTTCCAACTCGGGAGTTGAGTGTGAATGGGTGAATTGGTGGAACGGTTGAGACAATGAATCATGTTGACTTGGGTTCCATGGATGAGCTAGCTAACCACTCTCCTAGTGAAGTCAAATCCAAAGAGGAGAATGAGATTGAGAGGAGGACGACCATCTTGAGAGCTGATACAACTTGGAAGTTGAGTGAGAATGGATGCCTTGGTGGCACGGAAGAAATGTCGGTTCGCAATGACTTGGGTTTGGTGGATGGTTTACCTAACCTTTCTCTTAGTGAAGCTAAAACTAAGGAAGAGAATGCGATTGAGAAGGGAAAGAGCAAAGTTAAATGTGAGGAAGTTGAGCCGATGTCCGAGGGTGACAAGCACGTGTCTTCCAACGAGCCACCTAAAGGGTTTCTTAAAGGGCGTCCACTTTTGAGAAGGCTACCACGTGACATAGCATGGGATCCGGGAGATAGTGCACCTAGCTCTACATATGGTGAATTGAGATCTAGAGAGGAGGATGAAGGTTGCTCTATGAAGCCTATTGATAGCACCGAGATGCCTAACACATGCCACATGCAAAAGAACCGAGTCACTCCTTGGGTAAAATCTGAACTTATTCTTTTGTGCTTTGTTGAAATATTTATGTTGGAATGTTGGATGTGCATGTTGAGGGAGGACCTTTCATATGGTGAACCCATGAGGGATGATCTTGTCATGAGGAATGGGAGTTTTATGTTGAGGGAGGATCTTTCCTATGATGGACCCATGAGGAGTGATCTTGTCATGAGGAATGAGAGTTTTATGTTGAGGGAGGATCTTTCCTATGATGAGCCCATGAGGAGTGATCTTGTTGTGAGGAGTGTGAGCTTCGTGTTGAGGGAGAACATTCCCTATGATGAGCCCATAAGAGATGATCTTATTGCGAGGAATGTAGACTCTATGTTGAGTGAGAGCCTTCCCTATGATAAGCCTATGAGAGGCAAGCTTGTTGTGAGGGATGTGAACTTTATGTTGAGGGAGAACATTTCCTATGATGGGACCATGAGGCTTGATCTTGTTGTGGGCTTTGGTGATTGTTTGTTGAGGGGGAATGGCTTCCCGAGGAATATAGAGAAGATGGAAGGAAGTCAAGACTTGGTAAATCCGGAATTCACTATTGTGTGTCTTATTGACATGAATGTGTGCGGATATGTGTTGTGCTTGTTGAGGAAGCATCAACTTTATGAGGAGTCAATGAGAAGCGATCTTGTGATGAAGATAGTGGGGTTTATGAAGTCTTTGATGAATGGGGATAGCCGCCCGAGAGATGTTGAGAAGGTAGAAGGAATTCAAGACTTGGAGAGTAATGGCCAAGTTAGTAAAGTGGCAAGTCTTGAAGTTCCGGGATTGTTAACCCAAGATGAGGGAAGAGCTACTATATGTGTTCTTGGGTTCACTATGATGTGGGTTGACGAGTGTCGCCGGGATATTCCGTTTGATATGGGCTATGGACAAGGAGAGAATGAGCATGATAGCCGAGTTAGTGGGATGAGTGATAGCAAAGTCCAGGCATATTCAAGTCAAAATCATGTTTGGGTTGTGAAGAGTACTCAAGGGATTGCTCCAATTCGGGTTGTTATATGGCGTGAGGACATGTCACTTGAGGTTGGCTATGAGCGAGTGGAGGTTGAGCCTAGCATCCGGGTTGATGGCGTGAGGTACATTGAGGTCCGGGCATATTTGACTCAAGATCATGTTGGGGTTTTGAAGAATATTTGTGAGATTGATTCTAATTGGGTTGATACGTGTCGTCGGGGCATTCAATTCGAGGTAGGCCAAGAGCGGAAGAAGATTGTGTTGATTCCTCAAGTTCGTGATGGGGAGATCAAGAGGGTCCATGGGTGGTCCATGCAACCACATGAGGGACGTTGGAAGATCACCCAAGCAGTTATGGGGAAGTGATTTGACAAGCTTCGCCAAGACATACCATTCGATGTTGGTAGAGCATCCGAGATTGGAGGAGATTGGGAGATAAGTACCACGGAAAATGAAGTCCGGGGTGAGGCACTTGTGGAGATATGGGGAAAAGCTCGTGAGGAGAAGGTGAGTCCGGCAATATGTGGAGTGGACTTCTTGAATTCATCTCGAACAACACTTTGGTTCGATTTGAGGGATTGGGTTCATTTACAACGAACACGTCTCATCAATATGTGGCAAGCAACTTGGGGTCAAGTGTTGAAACACCTTTCCACATGATTTTGATTTGACAAAATTATCTAAGTAAAATTAAATATATTCTAAACACACTAAGTTTAAATGCTTTGATTTATTTAACTAATGTGTTTGTTCAATGTTGAGTTAAATTGTTTATAAGACATAAAGACTAAAAGACTTAAAGCCCAATACGGAAGTCAAAGCCCAAGTCAAACAGATCAAGACAACTCGGCCCGCGTGTGCAAAACGCTATCGTTATGATCAAAACACAACTCAGCAAGAGAAGGATCTAGAAGACCTTCGTTGAACAACTTCGGAGTGAAGCTGCTGAGTTGAATCGACAAAGAGTACAAGACAGCAGCTGAGAAAGAACAACTTCCAGACAAAGTGTTACCACTTTGGGTAAAGTTCAGAAGACACAGGACGCTGTCTAGTTGACCTTACCATAAATTGAGAGACATTCTGCTGAGCTGACTAAAAGTTGCTCAACACTGACCGAGGACAGAAGATACTCAAATCTGATTGGCCGAGAGCTCTAAGCAAAACTGAGTGACAACGACAGGAAGCCGTTTCCCTCCAACGGTTATTTCGAAATTCCAAATGACTGATGTCTC
This sequence comes from Euphorbia lathyris, assembly GCF_963576675.1. Lineage (NCBI taxonomy): Eukaryota > Viridiplantae > Streptophyta > Magnoliopsida > Malpighiales > Euphorbiaceae > Euphorbia > Euphorbia lathyris. The sequence goes on from NC_088915.1 coordinate 27,040,141, forward strand.
AGACGTCTCTATAAATAGTGCCCTTCAGTTGCTTTATTAAAAACACAGAACATTATCAAGCCATTACGCTGACCAAAATTCTACTCAAAGTTCTGTGAGAAAAAGCAAAGCAAATACTTACACCAAATTCTATATCTTTCGTGTAAAAGTCTAGAGTGATTATTCAATCATCTAAGGTGTCTTAGCAATTGTTGTTTACGACAAATCTTTATCATTTCTAGAGATTAGAAAGGAGAGGCTGAGTACTCGGTTATAGTACTCAGCGAGAGATTAGGAGTGAGTAGAGGTGTAGAGGAAGGTACTCTTGTTATACTCAGCTTCTAAGTTGCAAAAGGTTTGATGCTCTACCGTTAAAGAGCTCAGTAGAGAATTCGAAAGCTCGGAACGTGTTTCGGGGACAGGACGTAGGCTTAGAGGCCGAACCTGGATAAATCTGCTAAGTAACATCTTTCTAACCTTAAACTCCTTAATATATATATTGCTTGCTTAAACAAAACTGACCAAGTAAAGAGGTCACGTTGAGTTGTGTGCATTGAGTATCTGAGTTCAGGAATAGACTCAAGTGCTATCTCCTGACTCAAAGAAAGAAGCTGACTTAGTCACCAGTTGACTAAGCTAGTGTCTTAATTAACTCAGCGCGCTGTGTAATCCTTTTCAAAGAAAAAGAAGTCAGCCTTAACGTACTAAAATTTTAAATAGTTCCTATCCCCCCCTTGGAACTAACTTGTTACGTTATAAGGGACCAACAAGTGGTATCAGAGCTTAAAAGCTCACTGTGAAAGGTTTAACTACCTTGAGCTGATCCCCACTATGGCTGAAAACACCACTCGGTTTCTCCCAGGAAACCAGACAACTCAGATCTTACTTGAGGGGTTGTCCATTACTCGGCCTCCCCTATTCTTCGGGTCTAACTACACCTTCTGGAAGAATAGGATGAAAAACTTTAGTCAGACAACAAACATGAGTGCATGGCTTTCAATAGTCCAAGGCCCGTTTTTTCCTGTTGAAGTTGTGGCTGGCCAAACAGTTGTCAAAGCTGAGGCCAAATGGACAGAGGATGATCTCAAGAAGCTACAAAATCACGCTTCGGCTATAAATATGCTTCACTGTGCGCTTGATGCTGCAGAATATAATAAGATATCAGGTTGTGAGTCAGCATAAGAGATCTGGAAGAAGCTGGAGGTAACCTACGAAGGAACCAACAAAGTGAAGGAGTCCAAGGTGAACCAGCAGATGAGACTATACGAGCTGTTCGAAATGAACGATGATGAAGGAATATCTGACATGAATGCAAGGTTTACAAACATCATCAATGAGCTCAAGAGACTTGGGAAGATCTTCACTGAGGAAGAACAAGTCAAGAAGATTCTTATGAGTCTTCCTAAAAATTGGCAAGCAAAGAAGACCGCTGTTGAGGAAGCTCAAGACTTAACCACCTACAAATATGATGAACTCATCGGCTCACTGCTGACCCATGAGATCTCAATGAAGAATTTCGAGGTGAAGGAAAAGTCTGAAGACAAGAAGCAAAAATCTCTTATCATGAAAGCTGACTCCACTGATGGGAGCTCAACAGATGATGAAGAGATGGCTATGTTCACCAGGAAGATGAAAAGGCTGTTCAGAAAGAATGACAAATATTCTAAGAAGCCTTACAGAAAGTTTGATAAGTATAAAGCTGAGTCCAGCGACAGCAAATACAAGAAGGACAACTCAAAGCCCATTACATGCTTTGAATGTCACCAAACTGGCCATATCAAGTCAAGCTGCCCCACGATGAGGAAAGAAAGGAAGAACGACAAAAAGGCAATGGTGGCAACGTGGAGCGACAGCGATGAGTCTTCATCATCAGAAGCTGATGCCACTAAGTCAGCAAAGATTTGTTTTATGGTTGACGAACTTGTTGAGCCGTGCATCTCTGAGGATGCTGACCCCTCCATCGCATCTGATGATGAGGAGCAATCAAATGAGGTAATATCACTACCCCAGCTCAGAAATGAAATGGTTAATGCCCTGAGTGATCTCTACACACTTGTTAAAAAGTGTAATAAGAAAGTTAGAGCACTCAGCAGGCGCTGTGATGAGGTTGAAGAGGTCAAGCTGAGTGACCTCAGATTCCTTCTTCAGGACAACTCAACTTTGCATGATAACATGGAGATCATACATAATTCTGTCTCTGAGGTCCAATCAGATTCTAAGAAACTGAGAAAGGACGTCATAACTATCCAGAACCAACTAAAGGTTCCAAACAAAAGAAATATTCCTCTGAATACTCAGTACCGAGGTACTGGTCAGCAGAGATGGAATCCTCAGCGGAATGTCCAGTGTGACTTCTGTGGGAAGAAAGGACACACCACAAAGGTGTGCTGGCACGCTCAGCACTGGGGTGCTGACCAGTCAGTGAGAAATCCTAAACGGAAGGTCAGCTGTGACTTCTGTGGAAAGAATGGCCATACTGTCCATGTATGCCGCCATAAAATTAAATATGATGCTTTACCTGTTGAACCTAACAAGCAAGGACCCAAAAAGAATTGGGTACCTAAAAGTAACTAGTTACATTGCAGGTAAGCCTGAGATGTGCTGAGAAGTCAAAGATGTGGTATATTGACAGCGCATGCTCGAGGCATATGACTGGTGATGAAACTCAGTTCATCACATTTGAGCGTAAACGAGGAGGAAGCGTAAGTTTTGGAGACAACAAAAAGGTTAAGATAGTAGGGTCAGGAACCGTTAGAGGTAATCCTACTATTGAGTCAGTCTCCCTAGTCAGCGGACTCAAATATAACTTACTCAGCGTAGCTCAGCTATGTGATAATGGGAGAAAAGTTATATTTGATGACACTGGATGTAACGAGGGTAAAACTAATGAGTTAATTTTAACTGCCCCTCGCATTGATAATGTCTTCATGCTGAACTTGGAGAAAAAGTTTTCAAAAACTGTATGCTTAGTTTCGAAGGAAGAAAATTCCTGGCTATGGCACAGGAGACTTGGTCATATAAGCATGGACCTCCTGGCCAAATTAGCAAGAAAGTAATTGGTTGAGGGACTGCCAGAACTTAAATTTGAAAAAGATCAACTATGCCACGCTTGCCAAGCTGGAAAACAAACCAAACAATCTTTTCATAGTAAAAATATTGTCTCAACTAAGCGTCTGTTAGAGTTACTACACTTGGATCTCTTCGGTCCATCCAGCCGCTGAGTCTGGGTGGAAGAAGATTTTCCTTGGTCATTGTAGATGACTTCTCTCGGTACACGTGGATCATCTTGCTGAGTAGCAAGGATGAGACCTTTGAGACATTTTCAAATTTGGTTAGAAAACTTGAAAATGATAAAGTCCTAAAACTGGCTCACATCTGAAGTGATAATGGTGGAAGGAAGAACAGAACCTTGGTTGAAATAGCCAGGACAATGCTGAGTGAGCATAGGCTTCCAAAGTACTTTTGGGGAGAAGCTGTTAATACAGCGTGCTATATTCTTAATAGGGCTCTTGTTAGACCTATACTAAAGAAAACCTCCTATGAACTTTGGAAAGGACGAAAGCACAACATTGGATACTTCCGTGCCTTTGGCTGTAAATGTTTTATTTTAAACACCAAAGATAGCCTAGCTAAGTTTGACTCAAAAGCTGATGAAGCTATCTTTTTAGGCTACTCAACAAAAAGCAAAGCATACAGAGTTTTCAATAAACGAACTCAAGTTTTAGAAGAGTCAGTACATGTTGAGTTCGACGAAACTAACCCTGCAGGAAGATATCTGCCGCTGACCGAGGATGATCCACACTCAGTACCCGCTGATCAAGATACAGCCGCTGAGTCATTCCCTCAAGGGCTGACCAAAGGTAAAAGTGAACCTCAAATTGTTTTCACTGACCAATCTAGGCATGCAGAGACTGTTGAAACACAGACAGCACAAGACATCAATCTACCAAAGGAGATAAGGATACCAAGCGGACACTCAGAGAGTGCCATTCTTGATGCCGCTGAGAATACCCTGATGACAAGAAAGCAACTTAGGAGATACCTCAGCAACGTAGCCTTCGTCTCAGTTTAGGAACCTAAGAACTTCGCTGATGCTGAGGAAGATGAATTCTGGATGAGCGCAATGCAAGAGGAACTTGACCAATTCAGAAGAAACGATGTATGGGAGTTAGTGCCACATCCAAGGAGTCAGAAGACCATTGGAACAAGATGGGTCTTCCGCAACAAGCTGGATGAGCAAGGAAATATAGTCAGGAACAAAGCAAGGCTTGTAGCTCTGGGCTACAGTCAGCAAGAAGGTATTGACTACGGCGAGACCTTTGCCCTAGTGGCAAGGCTAGAGGCTATTAGAATTTTATGCACTTATGCAAGTTATATGAACTTTAAACTGTTTCAAATGGATGTTAAGAGTGCATTCCTTAATGGAGTTATAAACGAGGAAGTTTATGTTAATCAACCTCCAAGGTTTGAGGATCCTAAGTTCCCAAACCACGTTTATAAACTCAAAAAGGCTCTGTACGGCCTCAAGCAAGCACCACGTGCTTAGTATGAGAGGCTGACCAGTTTCCTGCTGACTAGAAACTATGTCAGAGGGAAAGCTGATACAACCTTATTCATTAAGAGAAAGGATAAAGACACCCTACTGGCTCAAATATATGTTGATGATATTATTTTCGGTGCTACTAATGAGTCAATGTGCAAGGAATTTAGCAAGCAAATGCAGACTGAGTTTGAAATGTCAATGATGGGAGAACTCAACTTCTTCCTTGGACTTCAAATCAAACAACAGAAAAATGGCATCTTCATCAGTCAAGCTAAATATGCCAAGGAGATATTGAAGAAATATGATCTTCAAAATTGCAAGCCAATATCTACTCCTATGGGTACTGACACTGTCCTCTGCGCTGACGAGAATGGTAAGTCGGTAGACAGCAAATTGTATCGAGGTATGATAGGCTCTCTACTTTACTTAACAGCAAGTAGACCGGACATTCAGTTCTCAGTATGCTACTGTACTAGATATCAATCTAACCCTAAGGAATCTCATTACATAGCTGTAAAAAGAATCCTTAGATATTTGCAAAGCTCAGTGAACGCAGGTTTATGGTATCCCAACACTCATGGTTTCACACTCATTGGATACACTGACGCTGACTACGGACGAGACAAGCTTGAACGAAAAAGCACCTCTGGAGGATGTCACTTCTTAGGAAGCTGTCTTGTATCCTAGTTCAGCAAGAAGCAGGCGTCAGTAGCCTTATCTACCACTGAAGCTGAGTACATTGCTGCTGGACACTGTGTTGCTCAAGTCCTATGGATTAAGCAACAGCTTGAAGACTATGATGTTCAAACAAAGACAATTGAGGTCAAATGTGACAACAAAAGTGCAATTGATCTATCCAAGAACCCAATTCAACACAGCAGGATGAAGCATGTCAGCATAAGACATCACTTCATTAGAGACCATGTACTCAAGGGTGAGATAAAGCTGACCTACGTCCCAACGGATGAGCAGCTTGTAGATATCTTCACAAAGCCACTGGCTCGTGAGCAGTTCAGCATACTGAGAGAAGCCATTGGTATGTTTAATCCTCTTCAGTAAATTCCAGCTCTTAATATATATTCATGCTGAGTGAATTAACATGCTGAGTGATCTATTATTTGCTGAGTGAATAGATGTATGCTGAGTAATTAATGCTGAATGAATGAATATCACATACTGAGCAAACATTGGCACCGAGTAGTTATCTCAAGCTAAGAAATCATCCGTTTGCATAAAACTGACCACTCAGAATATAAAATGCCTAGTATTCTAAACGCTGAATATAAGATTCGTTGCATTTAATGCTAGAGCACGCGAATAGCCACCTAGGATGACGTATGCACCGAATGTGTCATAAAAGCCAGGATCATTGTCTGTTGACAATCCCAAGGCAAAACTGACACATGGATTTGATAAGATCCACTTTTCACCGCTATAAATAATGGGTAAATCCCCATTGTTATCTCTTTACACTTACCGAATTTTCTGGCATAAGCATTCTCTCTCTAAAAACTCTCAAAACTTCCCAATCTTTCTCTGAAACTATGACTAAGGTTTCCGTAAACATCTCCGGTGTCGGTCATCCTAAGACCAGTTCCGATGAACCTTCCAGGCAAACTACTTCGCCTGAAACTACAAAGGTCACTACGCCGAGCAAAGGCAAAGCTGGCCAAGCCACCTCCTCTAAGGGAAAGCCAACCAAGGTCAGAACCTACACCAAAGTCTTCGCAGACGCTAGAGAGTGGAAAATAGACTTCTCACGATGGTTCTCTGAGGCCTTCGTAACAACCGAGCAACCATTCTGTGAATGGATATCGAAGAATGGCTGGACCGAGCTGTTCTCCATTAGAGATCCCACTTACCCTGACCTAGTAAGGGAATTCTACCACAACTTACGGGTTGCTAACGATAACCAGGACTACCTAGTAACCGTGGTAAAGGAGAAAACAATCTTCATCAACCCTACCTACCTTGCCAATTTGCTCAAATTGAAAAATGAGGGAACAAAGATGAGGAGAACTGGTGATCATGAAGGAACTGGGTATGTAGCCACCTTCTGCAAACCCCCTGGCCATTGTGGAGAAATCTCAAGTTCATCAATGGGCCAGCACCAAAAGATGGCACACTATCTGCTGACCAATTACATCTACCCCAAGATTAATTGCACTAGCTCAGCGATAAATTTCGAGTAATGCTTCATATGGCATATGCTGACCTACAAGCCTATCAATATGCCAGTTTTCTTAATTACTAGCTTCCAGAGGAGCACTGGAACTCTTAGGCTGGGCTCACTCATAACCAGAATCCTCAAAGACCATCAGGTTGACCTGTTCGAGGAAACTGAGGCCCAAGGCTCTAAGATCACAGCTGCTGCGCTGCGTGCCTTGAAATATGACCATTCGATTAAGAAAGGCAAAAATGCTGATGAGGCTGATGAGGAGACAACTGTCCCAAAGAAGGGCAAAAGGACAAAGGCTCCAGCTGCCCGAAAGAGGAAAGCTGTTGGGACTCCTTCAAAGAAGGCCGAGCCTCAGGGCAAGAAGCTAAAGTCAGCTTCTCAAAAAGGTCAGGAGAGACCTAAGTCAGCCGAGAAGAGAAGCAGGCAAGATGAGCCTTGAATAGAGGCAAGAACAGATGCTGATGAGAAACCTCAAAAGAAGAAAAAGTCTTCAGAACTGACCCCTATTAATGCTATCCCCACTGACATCATTGTTCCTGGTGATTCTCACTTCACACAATGTCAAGGAACTGAAGCTGTGCATCAAGAAGATGATGTGGAACTGGATGATCACTTCATCACTCAGGTGGAAGAAGAATTAGATAACTCAGATCAGGATGATGAGGAGGAAGAAGAAGAAGACAGCGATCAGGATGACGCTGAGGAAACAGCGAGTGAAGAGGAAGCTGCTGACCCAACTAACACTGAGTTGGCTGCAGATAAAGTACAAGTACAAACTAATCAGCCCGATGCTGATCAAGAAGAAACTTCTCCTTCTCACTCAGGAGAATCTATCCAAGCTGATTCCACTCCTCCTCGCAGAAGAAGATTAGTAAAGGCAAGTCAGAAAACAGTCATCGATCTCCCTGTTCAAAAGCCGACTAAAGATCCTTCTTCTCTGAAGCTGAAGTTTTTCAGTAAGCAAACCCCTTCTTCTCAACAAGCTTCTCTTGAAAAGCAAACCTCTGTTTCTTCACAAAAGTAACAAGCCGACTTGAATGTTTCCGCTAACTCTACAAGCCAAATCGAGCAAGTTCTCGTCAATGTTGATGCTCCAAGCACTGTGCTGACTCAGAACATTCCTGCCCCCGTCAGCACTGAATCTATTAGGGTTACTACTTCACCAACCATAATTCCTGCCGATCAACCATCTCTTCCAGAACTCCAAGTGCAGACTAAAAACTCCATTCCAGTCACTGACCATGTCATAACTCTGACTCCTCCACAAACTGGTCATACTGAGGAAACTAGACAACATGATGAAGGATCCCTAAGCTATCTGCATGCCACCGAGTCTGGTAGAAAACTCATCAACTCGGTGCAGTCATTAATTAAGGACATTCATCAAACTGCTGAACTTACTGCTGGGTCTAGTGGCAATGCATCAAATCAGCTATCCCAAGTCACTCAGCTCTTAAATGAGGTTAAAGGACTGAAGGATCTGCTAAGTGATATGATCTCAATTCAATCACATCAGCCCAAGCAGGACTCAATAACTAAGCTAGCTGAGCTCCAACTGACAACTGTTCAACATCTTAACACTCTTCAAGGCCAATTCTAGACCTTGTCAGCTGCGAATACTCAGTATGCAACTTCTGATGAAGTTAAGATGCTCTTTGCCCAGCTTCACACTGAGCAAATCAAGACCAACAATGAGCTGGCCTCCTACTCTCAATGCTTGGTGGAGCAAATTAGCGAAGCGGTTCGTCTACTGAACTTAAATAAACAAGAGATGGACACTGACCAGATGAAGCAGAATGAGATTCTGGTCACTACCCAAAGGACCTTCACACATGTGCGTCATAATAATATCCAACGCCAATACTATGACTCAGCTCTGCTGAAGACGTTTCATCAAGCGTTTGCTGCGCTGTCAGATATAATTACTTGGGTAGGTAAGTCTCAAGCCTACATCCTGAGCTTACTCAGCGCCGCTGAACTAGGTATACCTAAAGATGTCTTGGATGAAGGCATTATTGTTTTTGACGACATCAATGAAAGTGCCGATAAACTTAAGGAGTTGTCCGGCTTACTGACCGCCGCAGTCTTAACCGACTCTTTTAGGATTCCTCCTCCACCCGATGCTGACAAAACGGGGAGAAAGAACCAGCTAGGACTCAGCAGGAAGCTCCTAGAAGCAGTCAGTCTAAGCAAAAGAAAAAGAAGTAGAAATGGGCTAGCTTAGTTTTTGTACTTAGTCTGTAGTCTCTATGTTCTTTTATGCTCATCTTTTGCTATGTATGCTGACTACTTTACTTCAATACAATACTTGCATCTTTTATCCTAACTTGAGTTATTTCATACGATGCTGAGTATTATGTTATTATGTATCTTCAATTACATCAACTGTGTTTAGTGTCTATAATACTTGTTGATTGTATCTTATGCTGATTAAATGTTTGACATTATCTTGTATGTTTATAAAACACTGTCTCATAAGACCCATTGAACAAAATGATTACTCAGTGCACTCTGAATGTTTAACCTTCCGCTTACATACTGAGTAAAATAGAATATGTTCCATGAGCTGACCTATATCTGAAAACTGACCTTAGACTCACTCAATTAAACCTAAACTTGTTTAGAGTAAAACTAAGTCAGTAGCTCAACCCTGACGGGGGATTTTGCTAAGTAATAATAGGTCAACTATCATGGGGGAGCTCAACACTGAGTTCCTCGCTGAATAGTTTTGCCAACATCAAAATGGGAGAGTTTGTTGAAACACCTTTCCACATGATTTTGATTTGACAAAATTATCTAAGTAAAATTAAATATATTCTAAACACACTAAGTTTAAATGCTTTGATTTATTTAACTAATGTGTTTGTTCAATGTTGAGTTAAATTGTTTATAAGACATAAAGACTAAAAGACTTAAAGCCCAATACGGAAGTCAAAGCCCAAGTCAAACAGATCAAGAAAACTCGGCCCGCGTGTGCAAAACGCTGTCGTTATGATCAAAACGCAACTCAGCAAGAGAAGGATCTAGAAGACCTTCGTTGAACAACTTCGGAGTGAAGCTGCTGAGTTGAATCGACAAAGAGTACAAGACAGCAGCTGAGCAAGAACAACTTCCAGACAAAGTGTTTCCACTTTGGGTAAAGTTCAAAAGACACAGGACGCTGTCTAGTTGACCTTACCATAAATGGAGAGACATTCTGCTGAGCTGACTAAAAGCTGCTCAACACTGACCGAGGACAGAAGATACTCAAATCTGATTGGCCGAGAGCTCTGAGCAAAACTGAGCGACAACGACAGGAAGCCATTTCCCTCCAACGGTTATTTCGAAATTCGAAATGACTGATGTCTCAGACGTCTCTATAAATAGTGCCCTTCAGTTGCTTCATTAAAAACACAGAACATTATCAAGCCATTACGCTGACCAAAATTCTACTCAAAGTTCTGTGAGAAAAGGCAAAGCAAATACTTACACCAAATTCTATATCTTTCGTGTAAAAGTCTAGAGTGATTATTCAATCATCTAAGGTGTCTTAGCAATTGTTGTTTAGGACAAATATTTATCATTTCTAGAGATTAGAAAGGAGAGGCTGAGTACTCGGTTATAGTACTCAGCGAGAGATTAGGAGTGAGTAGAGGTATAAAGGAAGGTACTCTTGTTATACTCAGCTTCTAAGTTGTAAAAGGTTTGATGCTCTACCGTTAAAGAGCTCAGTAGAGAATTCGAAAGCTCGGAACGTGTTCCGAGGATAGGACGTAGGCTTAGAGGCCGAACCTGGATAAATCTGCTGAGTAACATCTTTCTAACCTTAAACTCCTTAATATATATATATTGCTTGCTTAAACAAAACTGACCAAGTAAAGAGGTCACGCTGAGTTGTGTGCATTGAGTATCTGAGTTCAGGAATAGACTCAAGTGTTATCTCCTGACTCAAAGAAAGAAGCTGACTTAGTCACCAGTTGACTAAGCTAGTGTCTTAATTAACTCAGCGCGCTGTGTAATCCTTTTCAAAGAAAAAAAAGTCAGCCTTAACGTACTAAAATTTTAAATAGTTCCTATCCCCCCCTGGAACTAACTTGTTACGTTATAAGGGACCAACATCAAGTTCTTTTTAAGAGAGAGTGTATGATGCGGGGCATCTTTCCCTAGGATTGGGTCCGTACAAAGGAAGTCGGAGGAAGGGCCAAGCACGAGCAACAAGCGAGTAAAGAGGCCAAAACAGGGCCACATAAGAGTTCATCAGCCAAGGCACGCCCCGCGTACAATTGGGCACGCCCCGCGTAGAGTGAGTACTGATCCAGAGAGGAGCTCATCAGCCAAGGCACGCCCCGCGTAGACTTGGGCACGCCCCGTATAGACTTGGGCATGCCCCGCGTACTTGAGTGTCTGATCCGAAGAAGAGTTCATCAGCCAAGGCACGCCCCGCGTATAATTAGGCACGCCCCGCGTGCCTTCAGCTTAAGGAACTTGCTCCTTACTCCAGCTTCCTCCCTATTTACAATCCTGCCACTCCTTGTTTACACCTTTGCCACTCCCTTATTACAACCATGCCACTCCCTATTTACCATCCATGCCACCCCTTTATATTTCACCCATTTACCCATTATCTTTATGTTTTAATTAACTATGTAATTTGCCCTTTATGTAATTTGGCAATTAGGATTTTTTAGATGATATAAATTCATCTCTTTCTATTGTAATCTTCAACTTTTTATCAATCAAATATAATTCTTCTTCAAGAAGCTTTGTTAAGGTTTATCCTTCAATAATGGGGATTTCATATTCCTATGGATTTAGTCCATGAAACTTGGGATTCACTCCTTCTAGTTTAGCTAGAGAAGAACATCTTTGTTAGTTTACGATTAAAACTAACACGTCACGATTTCAGTGAAATCCACGCTGCATCACTTTATATTCAGTCCATACCCGAATATTTCTAATATCTAATACTCGCATGTAATGGAACTTAATCCTATGTCTTTCTCAATCTCAATCATACACGTAAATAGTTCGTGCGACTATCATACACTCGAGAGCACTATTGTTATATACTCATTGGAGATATAGAAGGTCTCGATGAGCATGCTTCAAAGCCAGTGATATATACTCGTTAGAAATACATATCCTTTTGATTTGAATGTATTGTGGTAGGTGGTATGTTTTGTCCTAGAATTCATCTCACAACCATATGTATACTTTGATCTCATTTACTATTTTCTATTTTCACAAATATGTAAATATCATAAATGTCCAAATAGTGATAAATAGAAACACTTAGATGTGATTAAATGGAGTTCTTTTCCTCTTACTATGTTCCTTCCATCATCCAATTCGCTTAAATGGTCAGTTCTTTTATGATCAGAATTATCTTATGGCATTCGGAATTTCCTTCCACAATAAGTCAAATCGGATCATACTTTCAAAACAAGTTAAGGGTCCTAAGGAAAATAAAATTAATCAAGAAATTATAGTTTCATGATGTGAGTCTTGCACCAGGAAAAATTGAGATCCATTATATATAATGTTTTTCCATCGCGTGGTCGCAAAGCATATATGGTATGAAAATATGTGTTATGATATTCTATTATTTTGTTCTAAAAGGAGAGCATGTTTTTCTCAAATCATAATATAAAAGTTTCAGTTCAGATGTGCCAAAACATCTAACTTCAGTCTAAAACATACAAAGACTACTTCCAGCTATAAAGATAAAATACTTTAAGTTTTTTTTAACTTGTCATCTTGATATCATACACTTCTCTTATATCACTATGTCATTTTCCCTTTCACATGACACAAGATACATGACAGACATTTGTTTTCATGTCGTCTGAATATGTTTCGTGACAGTATTTTGATGGAAAAGTCACTTAAGCATCAGACGACACTTCAAATAAATGACTGTCATTATTGTACGAAAATAAAAAAGCGGCAACCAAAACTTAGAAAAGTGGGGGAGCAAAAACTCTAACTTTTAGTTTGCCCGCTTAAAAAAAGAACGGGGTATATAAGGTCAATTTAGCCTAAACCCAGTCTTTCGATCCTCCTCTTCTCCTTCGATCTCCACCTCTGCAAAAGCGCTAAACACAATTCATCTTCTCCTGCTTGGTTTATCTCTCTCAATCGGGTGAATCGTCTTCTAACTCGTTAATTCTTCATCTCGGTAAGGTTCATTTTAGGGTTTATTTAACACATTACGCTATGTTTATGACGATTGTTCTTGAAATTATTAGACTATCTGCATGTTAGTTTTGACTTAATCTACTGCATATTCTTTCTATAATTCGAAGTTTGTTTGCTTAAAATTAGGTATTGACATTCTTAAATAAGGGTTTTATGTGGTTTTAGTATATCTAGTTATTTTTTGTGTTTATCTGGTTTTTTTGGCAATGCTGTTCTATTTGGATGATTCTTTCATGTACTTTTGATGCTGGGTTTACTTTGGATGGTTCTTTCATGTACTTTTGATGTTGGGTTTACTTTGGATGATTCTTTCATGTACTTTTGATGTTGTGTATACTTTGGAGATGATTCTTTAATGTACTTTTGATGCTGGGTTTATAGTCTTGCAGATACATTTTCATATACATTTTAGGTTTCTGCTGTTTTATGTTTGTCAATGTATGCGTTTATTGTTAATTATTAGTTAGAATAGAACTGATTATAGATTATATTTGTTCAAGATGGATAAATCATGGATGGTGGCTGATAGGAGATCACTACAGTTTAGAATAGGCTTACAAGAGTTTCTGAAGTTTGCAACTGCTAATGCTACAAACTCAAACTATATTTTCTGTCCTTGTGTCAAATGTTGTAACCTCAGAGGTGGTAGTATTGACTTTATTAAGGATCATTTAATCTGTAATGGAATTATGAAAACATATAAAACTTGGGTATGGCACGGTGAGTGTTCTATTACAGACTCAAATCATATAGGTGAGAGTTCTGAAACAGTTGAAATGAACCATGACTTAGGGAGAGACTTAGAAGAAGATGGGTGCTCAATAGAGTCAGATGAATTTATGCATTTCGTTCATGATGGAGACAAGCCTTTGTATCCTGGTTGTACTAAATCCACCAAGATGAATGGTTTACTACAAACCTTTAATCTGAAAGCTAAACATGGTGTGACCGGGTCTTGTTATACTGACATGTTATTGTTGTTTCACACCCTACTTCCTGATGGGAATGAGATGACAATGTCTGCCAATGAGGCCAAAAAAACTCTTCATGCTTTAGGGATGAAATATGAGAAGATTGATGCATGTCCAAATGACTGCATTTTGTATAGAGATGTTAATAAGGGTGCCACTCGATGTCCATTATGTAATGTCTCTAGGTGGAAACTAGCTAGGGATAATACAGAGAAGGTAGGGGTAGCTGCTAAGACTTTATGGTATTTTCCACCAATCCCAAGGTTTAGAAGAATGTTTCAGTCCACAGTTACCGCTAAGGAACTTACTTGGCACTCGACTGGTAGGAAAAAGGATGGATTGATGAGACATTCAGCTGATTCCCCAACTTGGCAAATGATTGACACTAAGTGGCCAGATTTTGGTAGTGAACCTAGGAACTTTAGGATAGGACTATCTTCAGATGGTTTTAACCCATTTAGCAATCTTAGCAGCACCTACTCGTGTTGGCCAGTCATAATGGTTGTTTATAACCTTCTGCCATGGCTATTGATAGGGGTATTTTACCCCTATCTTTTAGCGTGATTAACAGGTTAATTTTAGAAGAAATAAATAAGTTTAATTGCAAAAATAGAGTGTTTTGAATAAAATAGCGAAATAATAATAAATTCCGTATTTTCGGAGAATTTCCCTTGATTTTGATGTATTTAGGAAATAAAAACGTCAAGCTAACTCGGCTTTCAAGAATTGTATTTCAGGTACAAGGAAGAAGCAAAATTCATGCCAATACGCGGGGCGTATGATAGGGGTCAAAAACCCCTATCTTTGGGTACGGTTTTAGGACGGTTTTTAGGTTTATTTGGCTAATAAGCGAGCAATTCTCGCATTTAAATGCTTTTGTATGAGTTAGTTAGAAATTGGAAGCATTCTATTTACTTTTCGTCGTTTAGGCTCGTTTTGTGATCAATTTAGGCAAATACGGCCGAAATAACACGCATAATAGAATTCCGTTATCTTTTGAAGCTAATTGGTCCGTCAAAAGTCGCACCAAACGAAGCGTTTGCTCAAAATAAGCGATTGACGGATCAATTCGGCTTTTGGACTAATGTTTTCTGGAGTTTTTATGCGTGTGCAGGTGTAAGTTCAGACGAAAAAGGGTTTGGAAGTCATCCGGTACGGATCGAGCGCGCTTCGGGCGACAACGCTCGGCGAGCAGGCCCCCCGGGCCATTTCTGCTCGCCGAGCAGGCCTCTGGAGGCCTGCTCGCCGAGCAGGGCGCCAGGCGCCTGCTCGGCGAGCAGAAGCCTACTCGCCGAGCAGGCCACCAGGCGTCTGCTCGGCGAGCAGGGGCTGCTCGTCGCAATTCTACTCGGCGAGCAGCCTTTCCTGCTCGGCGAGCAGACCTGCGGGAATTGGTCAAAAAGACCAATTCCGCCCCCACGAAGCCACGTTCGGCCCCACATCTTCCTACACCAACAAGGACACGAAATTAGGTCAAAACGAGGCCCGAGACGCGTCTATAAATAGGAATTTTCAATTGTAAATTAGATATCTTTTACTTTTGTAATTAGCTTAGCTTCCACCTTGAAAAATCCTCTCCACCTCCTCCATAACCTTCAAACCTCCATTGAAGACACCTCCGAAGCTCCATTCACCGAGGATTACTCAAGCTCCATCCTTAAATCCTAGAAAGACGCCTGCATTGGTAGACAGGTTCCCTGAAAGGGATTTTTCTTCTTTTATATTCTGTCTAGCCTCTGATACATGCTATGAATTCTAGGTTTATTGTAACTTCGTGACAATTCCTTCATCTTTGATATATAATATAGATTTTGCTTATTCAACTGTTTTGATGTTTTAATCTTTGTCTTACGCTTTGTCTGATTGGTTTAACTCATTCGATAATCCCAAAATTAGGTTGGCACATATTGCGAGCTGAATCTGACCTAGTCAGTGCCTATAGGATTGACGACCCTATAGAAGATTAAGCCCAAATTACTGAGCCTTAGAGCTAGTTTCGGCCTTACAAGGGAATCACGAACTAGGAACTTTAGGAGGATAGGTCGGGTTAATCGCCTTGGACATAAGCGACTTAGTTTCAATTCAATTGCTTAAACACTCTATCATTGTTATCATCGTATTCCTTCATGTTCATTCAGTTAATTGCTTTGGTAAAAGATCAATTAGGGGTAGAGTAATTTAGTTAGGGTTAGAATAACTTAGTCAGAATTAGATAATCTAGTTAGGATTAGTGCAAACCAACCTAGGAGTAGATTAATTAAACAAAACCAACTCAAACCCCTTAAGCCTAGATAACATCCGAGACTTAGTAATTCGGTACTTGCAGAAATAAATCCTGTGGACGATAACCTGGACTTAAACCCAGAAATTTATTACTTGATAACGACGGGGTACACTTATCCCTTAGTGAGTTCCCATCTCTAACCTTAGGTGGGGACGCATCAAGTTTTTGGCGCCGTTGCCGGGGATTTATTTCTTCTGCAATATCGAACCAAAGGACAACTTGTTAGTTCAGGCATTCTTTGTGAATACTTTCCTTGTTAATATCATATATACTTGTTTATAATCATGATTCTTTGTACTACATACCTATACCGATTATATTTGTTTGTATACACTTATTTATATATACTCATTTATGATAGCCATCCTTATTTATACTTACGCTTGTGTATATTCGTTTGTACGAATATGTAGCTATCAACTTCACCTATACGTGTCTGTATATGTTTATCTGCACCATTCTTATACTTGTACAAAACTGTATGATTTGTATGATCTTCTTTCAGCTTTCATTTATTTCTGTATTTATCTTTTCTCAGCGTATGCCTACGAGATCAGCAAAAATACCGGTTGTCCCTCTTAACCCTGAACTTGAACGTACTCTTCGCAGGAGCAAACAGATCGGAAAGCTGAAGCAAGACGAGATCATCGAGCCTATCAAGCCCGTCAAGATGACTGACAATGAACGGAACAATGAGAACACCGGACTAGAGAGCGACACTCGTCTGATGAGTGAGATCCTGGCACCCCACCGACATCAGCATCTGTCAGGCATTGCTGCTCCAAACATTCCGGCAAACACATACGAAATCAAGTCTGGTATAATTCACTTGATCCAACAGACTGGATTGTTTGGAGGAGAAGCACATGAAAGCCCGAATGATCATTTGGATCGCTTCCTAATGTGCGCAGACACTACAAGGACCAACGGGGTCCCCCAAGATGCTGCTAGACTGAAACTTTTCCCATTCTCTCTGACGGGGCAAGCTTTGGAATGGCTGAGAACACTGGAGCCTGGTTCAATCACAACATGGGCAGGGTTGGAGAAGGAATTCTTGTCCTACTACTTCCCTCCCTCAAAAACAGCAATGCTCAGGGGTGAGATCACATCCTTCCACCAACCTGAACATGAGGCGCTCCACACATCTTGGACTCGATTCAGGAAAATGCTACGCATGTGCCCTCATCATGACATACCCAAGCATCAATTAGTGAGCGTCTTCTATCACGGACTGACACCCACCAACAGAGCCATTGTTGACTCCGCAGCGGGTGGAGATTTGTTTAGAAAGACAGCAACAGAGGCATATGACATGATCAATGAGCTGGCCAGAAAGAGTGTGCAGTGGCAAGAACAGAAGCTCGCCGGCCCCACTAGGCAGCGGGTATTTGATGTGGAAGAACAGGAGCAAAATCTAGTTGTTGCAGATTTGAGTAGGAAGATGGATGTACTGTTGGCTACGCTTAGCCGACCTCCCACCTGTGTGCACTGTGGCGGTGACCACAATGGTAAGGATTGTCAAGTAGGTAGCCCTTTCGCTGGAGATGGGGTGGAGATGGTAAATTATGTTGGGGGGCAACCAAGATACAATCAGAATTACAACAACGGTAACCCCAACAACTACAACTCCTACAACAACAATGGCAACTACAGGAGGCCTCAGCACCCGAACCTCTCTTACGGGAATTCAAATCAGAATGTGCTCCGACCTCCTAACGGATTTGTTCAAGAGCATAGAGAGCAAGGGCTTGGCATGCCCCCATACCAACAGCAAAATCAGTTGTGAGGAAATAGAGATTCTAATCGATGAGCCGGTTGAGTGTGAACCCATGGAAAAGAATCCAAAGCTAGAAGAGTTTGAGATTCCTTCTTACTCGTTTTGTAGGTACGGATTGTTTATTCAAGAATTTGCATTTCTAACGCGAGTGGAAGCATACATCTAGGAGGAAATGCTAAGTCGAGCTCACCGACTATAATGTAGCGCTTCTTGGGAGGCAACCCAAGCTCGAATAAGGGAGTTTCTGTTCCCAAACCTTTATTTACCGCATTTCATTTTCCCGTGTTGTTTTCGTCTTAACCAACATTTTTACGCTTTCACCCGTGGCCAATAAAATAATCAAAGAAAAACAAATCCCATTAATAAAATCCAAAAGTCCACGCGGAGCGTACCCACCAGTACGCCCCGCGTAGACGAATGCATGTCCTTATTTTCGCAATAAAAGGCACTTTACGCAGGGCGTGCCACTCCTTGAGCCCCGCATACCCTACATTTTCCGTAGTAAAACGGCTAGAAACTCTGACACACGGGACGTCCCTCTTCGTACGCCCCGCGTATCAAAGTCTCTGCCCAAAAAAAAAATAATAACTCAAGTTGCACCTCCTACGCGAGGCGTCCCCTGGGGTACACCGCGCGTAGGGCTTGACCCTTAAGGGTCCTTTTTAGTCTTCTTTATTTTTGTTTTTGTCTTCTTTTCTTTTTGCGACGCCCTTGGAATAGGCGTCATTTTAATAACGCGGAGGGTCGTGCAACCCCGCACTTAACGTTTATTTTTCACTAACAAAAACAAAAATAAAAATTAAATAAACAACAAAATAATTAAACTAATTTATTGACTCTTTAAATTTATTCCGACACACTACCTCCTTCGGAAATTAATAAAAGTTCCGTTATTTGTCGTTAAAAATAAAAGCATCGGAACACAAAGGATGGTTTAATTAAGGGATTTTAGTCTTGGTTTTGAAGTTAGTGAATTTATGAAAAGCTTAGGTTAGTACTAAAAAAAAGCATTGAATCATAACCCACATGTTATCTCCATAATGAACTTTAAAAAAGGCAATAAAAACGGGATAGTTGAGAATTTGACGAGAACTTGAAAGTACACATTTTAAACCCAATTTGTGAGGTAATTTTGAGCCTAAAGGAGTTCGTACGAGAACTCTATTTTCTTTCACAACTTTTCGAGGGCTTTGACTTCACTCTACTCATAGAATTTGCATCTAATACCGGGTTAAGTACACTTATTTTTGGTAAAAAGTGCAATAGATGATAAAATGAATCCACTTAGGCTAATTCTTTTCTTAAATTATTTTTCTCGTTTTCATTAACTTCTAGGAAACCCCCTTGAGCCTATTAACCGACTTCTTTGCTAACACCCTTTTTAACATTTAACCCTTTTTCCTCTTGTTCAAATACCGACAAAGACAAATTGCACCCGAATTGCCCAAAATAAGCCACGGCCTCAACAAATGAGTATCATAAACTTTCAAAAATCGTTTTTGTGCCACTATTAATAAAAAGGAAAAAAAGGCATTCTCAAGCTCCACCCGAGCAATTTTGAAGTTAATTTTGCAAAATTCGCTAAGGCCAAAATGAAAACATGGTGCAAATCATAAAACGGTATTTAAACTCGAGTTTCTAAAAATTAACCACTAAAAAGCCACCCACATTACAACCCCCTCTGGGTTCATTTTTAATATTGCCGAGACCATAACATAGGAGGAAAAACCCAGATGAAAATGCAAACTCAAAGTGACTTCGAGTAAGTGCAAAGAAGAGTGCTAAAACACCGACCCACCAAAATTTGAGCGTAAGAGTGAAATCCCTTGGTGAGGTACTACCGGGTTCTCAAAAGATAATCGACCCCCGTTGATATTACCTATTAAACTTGATCATGGAGGTCTCAAACAAGTTTTTGTACTCAATCGCTTTCGTAGGTGCTCACCGAAACCTTTGCATAAAACCGTAACTTTGAAATCACGCACTTGGTAAAACCAACCATCGGTTTATTTCTCACTTATCTCAATCCCTTGTCTTTCGATTTCTTTTACTTGAGGACAAGTAAAACTTTAAAGTCCGAGGAGGTTTGATAAGGGTATTTTACCCCTATCTTTTAGCGTGATTTACGGGTTAATTTTAGAAGAAATAAATAAGTTTAATTGCAAAAATAGAGTGTTTTGAATAAAATAGCGAAATAATAATAAATTCCGTATTTTCGGATAATTTCCCTTATTTTGATGTATTTAGGAAATAAAAACGTCAAGCTAACTCGACTCTCAAGAATTGTATTTCAGGTACAAGGAAGAAGCAAAATTCATGCCAATACGCGGGGCGTACCATCCCATACGCGGGGCGTGAAACATCAAGTCAGAAATGATTGCCCTATCCACAGACACCACGTGGGATCGAGTCAGCATACGCGAGGCGTCTGCCAACCTACGCGAGGCGTATAATCAAATGTCAGAAATGATTGCCTAATCCTGAAAAGTCAGACTGCATGGTCTCCCCACGTCAACGACCTATACGCAGGGCGTACCACCTTACACGCGGGGCATGTAAGGGAATTCTTCAGTGCAAAAAGTCCAGAGACTCATCTACGCGGGGCGTGCCTCAAGCTACGCACGGCGTACAGAGACCAAAGCAAGCGATAAAAGGTCAGAATCTCAAACACGCCATGCGTATCCCAGTCTGCGCAGGGCGTATTTGAGACAACAAATCTAGAATCGGTCCACATGTAGAAGATTTCTGACGGAATGGGCATCTACGCGAGGCGTGCCACACCATACGCGGGGCGTATTATGGGATTTCTGCACAAATAATGTTGCTCCATACTTGTACCTTGCAAAGTTACAATTTTGCCCTAGCTTGATATGTATAAATAGGCAGCTCTTGATACATCTTGAACACACCATTAGAGAGAGCAAACTATACTTGTTTTGATTGTTGTAGTTTTAGATTTGTTTTTAGGCTTTGTGTAACTAAACTCTTCCATCTCGAGAGCTTGTCCGTTGCTCCCGGCATTTCATCAAAGTCCCGCTCCATCTTCGCACACCAAGCTCGAGAGCTCCACCATTCAAGTCCTTAGAGATGGCTTTTGAGTCCGGTTAGCTAGTTCTGAGGGTGGATTCTTCCCTTTACACTTGCTAATTAGCTTGATCTCATCCTATGTACTAGGCTTGTTTGTAATCCATATTCACACTTTCCATATTTATAATTTATGATTCATAACCTCTTTTTCTATATATGTGTTGATGTTTGTTGCTTGTTTTGATACTCGTAATTGACTATTGTGTAGGGGAACACGATTTCCGACGCCATTCGGGTTATCTTTAGGGATTCATATAGATGTTGCCTTACCGGAAGTGACGCTCCGGAAACCGTAGGAATTGACAAGCCACGGAACTTACGGGCCCTAATTTCTGGTCCCAAGCATTAGACACGCCTTGACTAGGAACCACGTAGTCTAAGTACTTCACGGGTCGGTCGAACTACACATAGTCGTCTTTGCAAGAGCAAAACATTAACCGTATATGTATTAGGAGTCGTTATTTGTCATAGTTATAACTTATCGCCAACCGTATCACTTCTTAAGAGTTTTGTCATATAAATTTGCCTCACCCGTAGTTAGGAGTAGTTTGTAGTTGGTTCCCATATCAACCTCAAAGTATTCACAGCTTAAATAATGTATAAAACCGAGTCGTTTAATACTTGCAATTATAAATCCCGTGGATTCGATACCCGGTCTTAACCGGATTATTAGTTGATACGACGGGGTACACTTGCCCCTAAGTAGTGACGTCTAGTAAAGATAGAGAATTTAGAAAGGTCACATCCATAGTCGTAACGCACTTATCATAACATACATTTCATATTTACACCACTAGACGGCACACATCAGCTATGTATGAAACGAAAGTACATGATGTTAACTTTGTTAATTTCCGGACCCAAGCAGCCTGGAAATGATATTGATGTGTACTTGCAGCCTTTAATAGATGACCTAAAAGTCTTGTGGGATGATGGAATTGATCGGGTGTATGATGTAGTGAGAGGAGAATACTTTAGGTTGAGAGGGGCTTTGTTGTGGACTATTAACGATTTTCCCGCTTATGGGAACTTATCAGGGAGCATTGTTAAAGGGTAAAATGCATGTCCTATATGCATTGACCAGACCAAACCGATAAGGTTGAAGTATTCTAAAAAGATGGCTTATATAAGGACTCGTAGGTGGACTGCAAGAAACCATCCTTATAGGAAGCAAGCTTCTGCTTTTGATAATACTGTAGAAAAGGATGATCCTCCTAAACCATTAACTGGGGAGGAGTTATATGAAAGAGTTCAATGCTTGCCAAAAGCTAATGGGAAGGGTGAGAAATCTGTTCCGTATAAGGGTGACCCTAAGTCTAGACCATGTTGGAAGAAGAAGTCTGTATTCTACGAACTAGAATATTGGAAATTCCTTCCAGTCAGGCATAATCTAGATGTAATGCATATTGAAAAGAATCGTTGTGAGTCTATTCTTGGGACACTATTGAACATACCGTGTAAAACAAAGGATGGAGTTGCAGCTAGAAATGATATGATTGATATGGGGATCCGTACTGACTTGAAACCCACATCTGGTGAGAAGAGAGACAAGTTGCCTATGAGTCAGATCAAGTTGTATGCAGAAGAACGAAAGATTGTCTGCAATTCATTTTTCAATATGAAGACTCCATCTCGCTTTTCATCTAATGTACGGAACCTTGTTTCGTTAAAAGATTCCAGAATAGGTAATTTAAAGTCTCATGATTGCCATGTTATAATGCAATTGCTAATGCCCATTGCATTGCGTTCAGTGTTGGACAAACCGGTTAGAATTGCCATCATTCGATTCTGCTTATTCTTTAAATCTGTTTGCACTAAAGTAATCGACATATCAGTCATTCACAAAATCCAAAGTGAGCTTGTCAATACCCTTTGTTTGCTTGAAAAGTTTTTCCCACCCTCTTTCTTTGACATAATGATTCACTTAACCCTACACCTTGTAAGAGAAGTCGAGTTGTGTGGTCCGATATTTTATAGATGGATGTACCCCTTTGAGAGGTATATGAAAGTGTTTAAAGGAATGGTTCATAATCGACAATTTCCTGAGGGTTGCATTACGGAGTGCTACATTGTTGAAGAAGCCGTAGAATTTGTTCAAGAGCATATGAGTAATGGAGATGTTGCAACTGTGGGGCTTCCTAGAAGGAACGTGAAGGGACTAGTAAATGGATGCAAGTCTTTATCTGCCCCTACAATTGTACAGGTGGACTCAGAACAACTGCATAAGGCTCATTTAACAGTTTTGCAAAACTGTGAAGATGTACAACCTTATTTTCTGTAAGTATTATCGTGTATACCTTGTGATTTTGCTTTATTTTTTTTTTGTTTGTAGAATAAGTAATTATTGCTTATCTATGAAATATGTATGAATTGCAGGGAGCATATGAAGTTCTTAGAGTTGAGTTATCCCGGCCAAAAAAAGAATCCTAAGTGGATGATGTTGGTCCCTTATAACGTAATAAGTTAGTTCCAAGGGGGGGGGGGTTAGGAACTATTTAAAATTTTGTACGTTGAGGCTGACTTCTTTTTCTCTAAAAAAGGTTTACACAGCGCGATGAGTGAACTTAAGACACTAGCTTAGTCAACTGGTGACTAAGTCAGCTTCTTTCCTTGAGTCAGAAGATAGCACTTGAGTCTATTCCTGAACTCAGATACTCAATGCACACAACTCAACGTGACCTCTTTACTTAGTCAGTTTTGTTTAAGCAAGCAAAATATATATAAGGAGTTTAAGGTTAGAGAGATGTTACTCAGCAGATTTATCCAGGTTCGGCCTCTATGCCTACGTCCTGTCCCCGGAACACGTTCCGAGCTTTCGAATTCTCTACTGAGCTCTTTAACGGTAGAGCATCAAACCTTTTACAACAAGAAGCTGAGTATAACAAGAGTACCTTCCTCTATACCTCTACTCACTCCTATTCTATTGCTGAGTACTATAATCGAGTACTCAGCCTCTCCTTTCTAATTCTAGAAATGATAATAAGTTTGTCCTAAACAACAATTGCTAAGACACTTTAGATGATTGGATAATCACTCTAGACTTTTACACAGTAATATGGAAATTGGTGTAAGTATTTGCTTTGCTTTTTCACACAGATTCTTCGAGTAGAAATTTGGTCAGCGTAATGGCTTGTTGAAGATCTGCATCGAATGAAGCAACTGAAAGGCCTATTTATAGTGACACTTGAGGTATCGGTTATTTCAAATTTCGAAATAACCATTGGAGGGAAACGGCTTGATGTCGTTGTCACTCAGTACACGCTCAGTGCCGTTGGCCAATCAGATTATTGTATCTTCTGTCTTCGGTCAGTGTTGAGCAGCTTTTAGACAGACAGGCAGAATGTTTCGCCTTTTATGGCAAAGTCTTCCAGACAGCTTTCTGTGTCTTCTGAACTTTACCCAAAATAGAAATACTTTGTCTTGAAGTTGTTCCTTGCTCAGCTGCTGTCTTGTACTCTTTGTCGTCCAACTCAGCAGCTTCGTTCCGAAGTAGATAAAGAAAGTCTTCCAGATCCTTCTTCATGCTGAGCTACGTTTTGTTCAGAACGACAACGTTTTGTTTACACGGGCCGAGTTGTCTTGGGCTTTTGACTTTCCTTTGGGCCTTTAACCTTTTAGTCTTTATGTCTTATAAACAATTTAACTCAACATTGAACAAACACATTAGTGTAATAAATCAAAGCATTTAAACTTAGTGTGTTTTAGAATATTTTTAAACATACTCAAATAATTTTGTCAAATCAAAATCATGTGGAAAGGTGCTTCAACAGATGAGAGATAGACAAAACAAGACATTTCCCGGTTGGCTTAAAAACTGGGTAATTTTTACATGAATTTATTTGTCAGGGTAATTATGCATATCCGGTTGAAGTAATGGGTTGTTGTGTACTAACTATAAATGATTTCATTTGTCAGGTTTCAAATGAAATAAGAGTTGACAAATCTGCCGTTTCAGAGACCTTGAGGTGGCTTGCTTCTGGACCGAATAGTCATGTTCCTACATATCAGGGTTATCATATCAACGGCGTTGATTTCAACACAAAAGAACGGGACGTTACCAGATCAGTTCAAAACAGTGGTGTCTTCTTAGTTGCTGATGTTATGCAGTTTGCAAGCGCGAAGGATAAAAGGCCTAAGACTATGGACATGAATTTTTATGGCCGTATCAGTGAGATTTGGGAAGTGGACTACTACCACTTTAGGATTCCAGTATTCCTGTGTGATTTGGTTGAGTCAGCTAGAGGGGTGAAAGTAGACGATCTAGGCTTTACTTTGGTCAAACTAGATAGAATTGGTCATTTGAACGATCCATTCGTGCTGGCTACCCATGTAAAACAAATATTTTACATTGAGGACCCTTTGGATCCTGAATGGTCGGTTGTCGTGACGTGCCCAGATAAATATTTCAAATGTGATGACGAAGATGAAGCTGATGTGGTTGATGATGATTATTATAATGATGATAACAGCAGGATATTCGATGAACATCCACTGAATGTGCCTACCTTCGATGATGTTGACACCAATTGTACAGTTTCATATGCTAGACCAGGAGAATAAACAATCTGGATTGATAAGTGAAATTATGATGAAATTGTTTGTTTGCTTGTTCTTATACAATGTATGTCAATCTGGATTTACTTGTACACTTTGGAATAATTAATGTTTGATGAAATCAATATGATTTGCTTGAGTTATTGTGTGTGAACTTGCTTTTGTTATAATGTGATTGATTGTGAGTTATTGTGCATAGTCCTAATGTCATGTACCTACAAGTTTCCTTCATCTATGGTTTGATTGATGCAACTTCAGGAATATCATCATGGCACCCAACTCTAATACGAGAGGAGCGCCAGAAAAAATGTATGCACGACATCTTGCAAAAAAATAAAGCAAACTGCTAAGAAGTCATTGGAATGCAAGAGAAAACGTAAAGAGTCACCCAACAATGACGAGACAGCGATCACAACCCTCAGTAAACGTCAATCGAGTTCACCTCCCTTTGAATCTCCACCTGTTGTCGACGAACCTGAAATCACAAATGTGCCTGGTGGGTTAAAACTGCTAAAACGTGAGACCGTGACTATGGCGTGGCTGACCCAAGCCATGATTCGGATGAAGAAGATGCACATTAAGTATAATCGCCATGGAGATCCTATTGGCAAGGAGTTTGGGTGGATGCAATCTTATATAGGAGTGTTGGCACGCACAAGGATATCCATCGCGTACAAAGACTGGAGACAAGTGCCAGCTAATGCAAAGGAACATCTTTGGGAATCTATTACGGTATACACATATTTGTATGTTGTTCTTTAGATGTTATTTGTATGCTGTTCTTTAGACGTTATTTGTATGTTGTTCTTTAGACTGTACTTGTATGCTGTTCTTTAGTCATTGTTTGTGCTCTCACCGAGTCAAAAGAAGGAAGTCCTGGTATCTGCTGCAACCAAATGGAGGAACTTCAAGTCTTTACTTACGTCCAAGTATATCATGCCCCACAAGGATGATGTTGAAGTCTTGCAAAAGGTTCCTGATGACTACCGGTTCATGAATAAGGACGACTGGCATCAGTTTGTATCCGATCGGCTTACAAATCAGCACATGGTTTGCCATTTGATTTACGTATATGCTTTACTCTTAATTTGTTAGTTTGTATGTGCCGTGCTAACAAATAGACATATATATATATGGCTTTATTGTTTAGGAAATCCGCCAAGTGCAGATATCCAAGCGGCAAAAGAACAAGTACAACCACTGGATGTCTCACAAGGGGTATAGAGGAATCCGGGTTGAAATGGTATGATCATTTATTGTCTATTTTCAGACTTCATATTTGTATGATTTTTGATATTATTCGTACTATATGGCAGACCTCAGAGCTATCAAAAGAGGAAGTTGAAAAAATCAGCAGGCACACATATTGGATAAAGGGAAGGCAAGACAAACTGGGAAATTTTAAGGACACAGAAGTAGAGGAGGCGGTTAAAAGAATTGTAAGTAGCATTTATTCAAATACACAATGTGATTGATAAGACGCATATGTATAACTGATTTATATATGTTTATTTCCATAGTTGAAACTGGAAAAGGAGGAGGCTGAAGGTGTGTTTAAAGCCAAGGGTAGTAATGATGTGCTAACTGAAGTATTAGGGAATCCAGAACACAGTGGTAGGGTTAGAGGAGTGGGTGCTGTGAAGCCGGTAGTATTCTTCAAGCTACCGGGTCAAAAGAGGGAAAGAAAGAAGCGAGTTGAGGAGTTGCAAGCATTGCTTGAAATAGAAAGGGCAAAGTGGAAGGAAGAGTCAACAAGGAAACATGAAGAAGAATTGAAGAAGATACATGAGATTTATCAAGATGAGTTAAAGAAGTCTGAAGCGAAAATGGTCCAAAAACTAGATCGAATGGAGAAACTTGTGTCCAAGGGGGTTACGACTAAGGAATCCCCAGCAGCTGCACCAATAACTTACAATGGCAAATCAGGAGAAGGTAGTTGTAATCGAGATGATATCGATAGAGAGGAGATATTAGGGAAATATGAAGCTGTGGCGAAGAAGAAGTTGGTATTAGAGGTCTCTAATACCATAGAAGAGGAAGTTGTTGGTGAAGGCCCAGGATATGAGATTCCAACGATCTCAAATGTAAACGGTTATTATGATTGTCAGCTTGTTGAATTTATCACTTATATATACTTAGTTAATTAGTTGTATTTGAAATTATTGAATTAGGACAATGAACTTGACATTGAGGTTGCACTATCAGTGGAAGAGAGTGGGAAGATTGTTGCCCATGGCAGATTGATACAATCAGACATTGACCAAGAAGAGCAGACAATCCATGGGTGACCACTGGGAAGGACAATTATAGAGTGGAGATTGTGTCATTTGATGATGGAGATGCATGTCTGCCATACCCGATAAAAGGTGAAATGGAAGTTGTTAGGGAGGCAATGAGGTCTATTGTAGTATGGCCAAAGGTGTTATGTAGTGTCAAATCTGTTGAGGTAATATTCATTTATTTCTTATGTATTATGTGTTTCGATTATTTCTTTGGTTGTATAATGCGTGTTTAATTATTGCAATCAGGAGGCAAACAAGGTAGCAAAAGTTTTTGCGAAGGCCTTGAAGAAAGTTAATAGTGAGGCTGAGGCAATTGATTTCGTTAAGTTGCCAAAAAATTTACCACGGCCATTGCAGAAGTTGTGCAACTGGGCGAGAACCAATATGATGGATGGAATCAAATGTATAACCAAAACTTTTGGACCTGAGTTGTTCGGAGCAGAACGAAAGAAAATATTGTTGCCTAACGATTTATATGCAATGGTACACTTTCATGAGATGACCGCAGGCACAATTACATTTTACATGAGGTACATAAATGCAATACACAAATTTATTAATTTCGATATCTATTTTATCAACACTTATACATGTATTTGCCCAATCATCTATACCATGTATTGAAAAAAGCACGAATGGAAGAAAGGGTGTTATTTGTTGATCCATGTACCATTTTTGCTCTTGGAACTAAGAAAACTCCAACGGACCGCTCGAAGGAGTTGATGGATCGGTTCAAACAGGGTGGTGCTAATTCTATATTCCTTATTCCTTACAACTCAGGGTAACTAAACTATGAATCTTTTATACTGTGTGTTTATCAGTTGATTAACTGACATTGATACAGCTGAAATGGATAATGTTTGCAGATCACATTGGACTTTCACTGTTGTTGACATTGAGAAAAAAAATCATATTGGTTAGATCCATTGAAAAGGAGATTGCCAAATTCCACAGAATGGACGGATGTTGTGAGCAAGTAAGTTACCAAATGCCTCTAATGTGTACGCCATTCAAATAGTTACTCACATAAGCACACATGTTGTTAATTGTTGCAGTGCGATAAAGTTCTACTATGCTCAGAAAGACCCAAAGAAGGTGACGAAGACCAAGCTGAAGATGACACCGCTTCTAGTGAGTTTTACAGTTACACAAGCAAGTGTTATATTGTCTTTTTTGGGGTCTAACCATTATATTCCGTTTTCACATGGGATTTCTGAGCAACGAGATGACAAAACATGTGGTTTTTGGATAATGTTGTATATGCGGGAGATCGTCATGGATAAGGAATTAAACTTTGTTGCAAGGGTACCATAATTCATTACCATAATATTATGTTCAGATATATGCAGTTGTTATCAGTGATATAGAGCAAATTCCTAATAGTAAAGCATTTATGTTTTGTAGTGGATCAACAAGTGTGGATTGACTTACAGCCATTTAGATTTGGATCATCTCCGCACAGAATGGGCAGATCATATGCTTTACTTGAAGTGATACACTTGTGGATTGTGTATGTAATCCCGTTTTCATACAATATGATAATCAGTTTGTGATACACTTGTTGTTGTGCATATGTTGGGTCTTTTTTTGGTGCATATTTTCGTACAATGATATCCCACTGGTTCTGTGTATATATTGTGCACAACCGGTGTACATATTATGTAAATAATGGATAGTTAAGTTATATATATGAAGTTTATAGCTTGGTTGTAATTGGAGTAGTAGTATCATGTAATTTCAATTGCAGTATGTACATGTGCATTAAAGGGTTATAGGTTATGCGACATCGTTGGGATAAAAAATCTGGCGTCTAATGCATTAATGAATGAGCGCAAAATTAAAATAATTGTCATATTATGACGCGTGACACGATACCAGGTTAATGAGATACTGTCATGACTAATATGCTAAGATGACATAAATAAAAAAATAGGACTGTCGTCTTACAATTAACGTAGTCAAATTTCATTGACCTTTATGACATTTGATAAAATGAAAAAAGTCATGTGAAATCCACGCAGAAGATAAAAAAAATTAAAGACAACGTCAACTGAAACATCATTGAACGACAGCAACAAAGAGGAGAACTATCGTGGTAACTTATCTACAATGACACAAACAATAATAAAAAATGTCGTATGACAAGAAAAAGGTCTATGGTTTTACATACTACAATGACGGTGTATATAAAAAAGCTGTCATTAGAAATTATCCAATACTATGTTTTTAACAAAGTCGAACGTCGTTGTAACATGGAAAAGATGACAGACGCTTAGGAAGCGCGTGTCGTCTATCGCGTCGAAAGATGACATAACTCGATCGTCGTCTGATGCCTTATCAGACGACAACGAGCCATGTGACAGATTTATATCGTGCGGGACGACGGTTTTGAACCGTCGTCTGAAGAGGGTTTTGGCGTAGTGTATGTTTATACGTTATAGTATACGCATATACCATCTTGCTCTTTAAATAAAAATCATTTCATCTTTATGCAATACGACTCATATTTATTAAGCTAGCTCTCGCTTTGCTAAAAAAATAGTCTCATCCTTAATCATTTTTTCATTGTGTGAAAAAATAAGGGTAAACACTTTGTGAGGAGCTACTTCTCTGTCTAACATGCATAATAATACAACATCAAAAATCAATAAATAAAATACGCACTCGTTTATTGTAAAATTCCAAAAGACTTTATTGAATAATCATGTTCTCCTAAATACATGAAAGAAGTATTTTAGATCTTACGCAAACCTTGGAACCTAATATATTTTACGTAAGCATCTCTATTGACAAGTTTGGTAAGGAGATCAAATATCATCTCATGGGTGTACACATATTTCATACTAACTTCTTTAAATGCAATTAATGTTGGACAGAAATGAATAAAATTAATTTAAATACCAACAAACACCTCCCTTCATGAATAGTCGTGTTGATTCGTGAACAATCGTGTTCGTTCGTAAACAACAATGTTCGTTCGTGAACATGCGTGTCCTTTTCGAGTTCTATTTATATAGAATGGATTGTCAAATTCAGAGACTGGTGGAAAAAAGGATTCACTGAAAGTTTATGCTCACTATGTGTTCATATTGTTCTTGTTTTCCTACTCCAATGATAACGAATCTACACACTGTAAGAGTTCGCTTGCATAATCTATTGTATCCTAGGAGACTGCTAATACAAGCCTCAAATTTGTCTAACTCTGTTCTTTAATTTCCAATTGTATTGTTTATATACTTTTCTATGTTCGTAGTTTTTTTGGTTCAATCACATCTAACAATTAATTCTCTAACAAAATTATATTTAATCTTATCTTTCCATGGAATCCATATTTGGAAAATCTAATAGCAGATTCACTATCATTGTTTATCACTATAGGAGTAAAAAAGGTAGTAGTTTAGATGGTTTATGAATTTATTGAGCCATACTACCTCTTATGTTGCAGATGAGTATGACATATACTCTGTTTTTCTATGGTGGACAATCCTACAAATGTATGTTTCTTGCTACTCCATGATATAACCCTATTTCCTAGCAAAAAAATATAAATGGCGTAGACTTCCTGTCGAATCAACATTTTTGTATCCTCTCAGTTGGGGTTTAATACATTCACGACCCCACAACTTGTCTTTTTTTTTTACTTTGCCCCATCAACTTAGATGACAACCTAATAGCCCCTTCAAATCAACAAAGGTAACACCCTCTTCCCTTTTATATGTCTATATGGTATTGAGTAGCCCCCTCAACTCACTAAATGTAACACTTCGTGCCCCTAAGGTTTATATGTCTATTTCAAAGCAATGAAGGAAAAGTTCACATCATGATGCAGAGAGTGTACTGGAATGGATGTAGAATGTGTTTTAGAATGTGTACCAATACCATGTAGGAACATAATGGGTGTGAAGTGTTACCTTTGTTGAGTTGAGGGGGCAAATAGATTGTCCCCTAAGTTGATGGACAAAGTGAAAAAAGGACAAGCTAATGTGATGCGGACATCCAGTCTGGCGGATCTCACTCTACCCTGAATCATGGCGGATCATCTTCTGAAGTGGGCAAGGCGGATCCTAGAGATTACTTCCTTTCTAAAGAATGAGCTCTCCTTCCTTGTGAAGGAAGGATATACATCTTACATATTCTACAAGTCTTCCTTCCTTCACAAGGAAGGATATATAATCTGCCTATTTTACAAGATTTCATTCCTTCACAAGGAATGATATAATTCTGCCTAATTTAGCCTAATTTACCATTTATTTTCTTTCTTTATTTGTAACCCTAGTAAGGGTAATTATGTCTTTTAGTTTTCTTTAGGGGAAGTATTTAAACCCCATCTCTGTAAGGAAGAGGAACTTTTGATCAATTTAAAACTTTCTCTTTAAGAATTCAAGGTTTATACCTTTATTTCGGGATTCACTCCTTCTAGTTTAGCTAGAGAACAACATTTTTGTTGGTTTACGATTAAAACCTTCGCTTTATCGCTTTCAATCTGTATCATGAGGGGGATGAGAAGGCATTAGGCCCTCAGGTTGAGCTCCTTGCTTTGATAAGATAAAGAATAGTCTGTAGTTGCTTCGAGATACCATGGTATTCTCTTAATAGCTGACCAATGTGCTTGTCTAGGATTGGACTGATATCTACTCACCATCCCTAATTGCATGACAGTTATCGGGGTCTTGTACACAATGTTCCATACACCAGACTGCTTACGACACTTGCATAAGGAACTCTTTCCATATTCCTTTTCTTGTTGTGTTTGGGGACATATGTCAGTACTAAGAATAATAATAATTACAATAATAATAATAACAACAACAACAACAACAATAATAATAATAATAAGAAAAACTACCATTACTTCTTAAATCAACCTCCAAAATAGCCAAGTCATTCGTAATATAGACAGAACCAAAATATTCATTATCCAAACATAATTTTAAATTTTTATCTTTAAAATAAAAACTGAACCCTAATTTCAACAAATTTGTTATTGAAAGGAGGTTCCTTCGAATCATGGGAGCGTGGAGGACATATTGAAGAATTAAAGTTCAACCACCACACAGATTCAATCTACAGGCTTCGATCCCTTGGACTTTAACTCTTGAATTGTCTCCTACATGGATCCACTTTTTTCGGTTGAAACTTGCTAGAACTCAATGAAGGCATCTTTATCATTGGTCACATGGTCTGTTTCTTATGAATCAACAATCCATAGAGAATCAAATTTGATTAGAAAAATAGTACTAGATACATGTAGTTCAGTCATACTTGAGTTAAATTAATGTAACTTAAAACCCTAAAAGTTTAAGGGCTTAATTATAGATTCAATCAAATTAATTTTGGGGGATTTCACCTAAACACCTGAAAATAGCTTTCTTTTTTTTAGGGTTACGTCCCCAAAATGATTTTGGATATTTCACATAAACACCTGAAAATATCTTTTTTATCGCACAACAAAAATATAGAGGAAAGAAATCCATAGTTTCTAATCATATGCATAAGGTTTTGATACAAGATGAGGTGAGACATAAGCTTATGAAAATATAAAATGATTATGAACTTAAACGATACCAAGTCAAGCATTATGTTAAGGGTTGATATAATACCATTAAGACTTGCATGTAAGAGTGTTTCCTATTCTGGAATAGGTGCATGGTCTCACAAGTTGTAGATATAGAGATATCTAAACAGTTATATGGATATATGTGTAAGAGTTCATATAGCATTGGAGATCCAGCATGAGACCCTTGATGAATTTCCTAATGTCAATCGTAGATCTCATTAGTGATAGTAGGTTTAAATAATCATCAGACTTAAATAATCATCAAATGTTACCTTGGATTGTGGATTGTGATACCTGGACATTGTTATCAAATTCGATCCACACATAGGGTCAATCTCGGACAATGATTGGGCATCACATGAAGTTATTGCAAGACATTTGAATGATAGATTAAGAATTCATCACTCTCGAAAGATGAGAGATATATCTTACACCTATTGTGGGAGACTTGCTCTAAATCATTTCAGAAGTGATAGATTAAAGGTTGGATTGGTAATTCCATGTGAACAATATAGTTTGAGCAACTCGACCTAGATAAGTGAAGAAACGTCTATGTATATGTGACTTGATATTTTTAATTGTCATGATTCGTTTGGATATATTTGATGAAGTATCGAATTAGATTGCAACTATGCACTAAAAGGTAAAAATCAAATATCAACTTGACTTCTCATGACTTCTAAGAGAGTGAGACACTTCTTTCTTAAGATGGGGCATTTACTCTATTACATGTTTGATTGGATTAGGAAATATAATAGAGAGAAATTAAGGAGTTAAATTACTATTCGGTTCGATAAGAATTGCAATAAATATGAACAGGATGGGTCACACACAAAGAACTAAGGAATGAATAGTAAAACGGTCTTTGAAAATTGGTTTCAATGGCACACTAATAGGGGCTGAAATATGTATATTGCATGAGTAAATGATTTAGTTGAATTTAGAGTAACTAATTATAATATAGATTACTAATTAAAGGGTAAAGTCCAAAAAAATTAATGTGCTTTCACTTTTTGTGAAATTGGTACCTGAAATTTTTTGATCCAAACAAGGACTGTGGTTTTCGTTTTGCTAAAAACAAGAATCGTTTAGTTTGACACTATAAAAATGACTATTAACGACCTCAAAATGAAAAATCATAAGAATTAAAGTTGTTTAGTATCACATTTACTATGAAACAAATTCTTCATTTTCTAAAATCATCATTTTTAGAATTTTTTCTCTCTAAACATTCATATTCTCTCTTCTCACAAAACTACACATAAATGACCTCAAAATTAAAAAGTTGAAGAATTAAAGTTGCTTAGAATATAATGAAGTCTTTGAACTTTTCAATTTTGAGATCGTCAATACTCATTTTAACTTTGAAATCCTTGTTTGTAGTAAAGTGAAAAGACCATTCATCTCTTGGTCGTAAACGAAAATCATAATTCTTGCATGGACAATTTTTTTTTTCAGATATCAGTTTGACAAAAAGTGAAAGCATATTGATTTTTTTTTTTTTGATTTTACCCTTAATTAAATTAGAAATAAATTTTCTGAAACCAAAAAATTCAATTAAACTACATGATAAGTTACAGATAAAGCAATAAATGTCTGAAACTAGAAATTTCATTAAATTAAATAATCAGTTACATAAATTTCTGAAATTGAAATTTTTTAATTAAATTGAATAATCCGTTACAGATAAAACCATATATATAAGCATAGGGAAATTCATTTTTTGAGACAAAAATCTTACTTTCGATGCCCTTGCAATGCGAGCAGCTATCATTTTTTGTGCGGATTACAACTTTTCCGACATTATACTTGAAAGTGATTCGACTCAACTCTTCAATGTTTTATGCAACACTGATTGCCAAGCTCCAAGTGCTATTCGGACTATCGTGGAAGAAATTCAGTGTCTCTCTTCTTCATTTTGTAATGTCTCCTTTGTGTTTGTTAACAGAAACTGTAATTGGGTGCATTGGCGAATACATGATTACTCGGTTGGGAGGCGATTTTACACATGCGTTCGGAAATTTTTTTTTTTGCTAAATCGAACTTGCTTAATTTTTTTTTGTATATATGAGTGTTATAATTTGAATTGTCAAGAACCACTTTTAAATATTAATGTATAATTTTTCAAAATTAAGCTAGATTTTGTTTATAGTCCTAACATGTAAAACAAAATTGGATTTAGGGAGGACTGAACATGTAAAAAAATTAAAAAAATTTGATTTCAGATGACCTACCAGACCAAAAAAATAATAATTTGGATTTAGAGATGCCTAAGAGGCTTAAAAAAATTAGAAATCTGGATTTAGGGAGTACCTAATTGGTCCAAAATATTGAAATTTTAAGTTTGGACAAACCTAACACGTAATGAGATATATTTAATTTTCTTTATTAGTTCAATAATAGTTTCTAAAAAAAATTATAACATTTTTACATTTTTTTATGTTTAGTTTTAAAATTTTAAAATTTAATTTAGAAATTAAGTTGTTTGAGTCTCAAAAATAAGAAATTAATTTTTTTTAATGGAAAATACATAATAAAAATGAGTTCAAAAGTGTTATGAAAATAAATAAAGTAATTTTTTTTTTGGTAGGAACAGGAAAAGAAAACGAACAAACAAAGAAAACTAACCCGGGATCAGCCTAGGAAGGCTAACCCCAATTCTATCCTCTAAAAGAAGAGACG
The DNA here is from genome assembly GCF_963576675.1 of Euphorbia lathyris. NCBI lineage: Eukaryota > Viridiplantae > Streptophyta > Magnoliopsida > Malpighiales > Euphorbiaceae > Euphorbia > Euphorbia lathyris. The sequence goes on from NC_088915.1 coordinate 27,076,213, forward strand.
AAAGAAAGATTGGAGGATCAGAAAGGGTAGAAACACCTAACATCCCCTCATAACACTTTCCAAAATAAATAAAGTAATTAATAATGGTAACATAGTTTTATAATTATTGAAAAATAAAATTTAAATAAACAAACATTTTCCAAAATAAACTGAGGTTGGGGGGAATTGAACCCTAAGACCTTTTAAAAAGAATCAAGTATTTTAACCATCTGACCCACCTTTAAACAATGAAATCTTACTACATAGTTTCTATATAGACTAATATTAGGGGGGAGGGCGAAACTACTCGTGACTATGTGAGGAAAGACAATTGTAAAATATAATAAAACACTCTTATTCATTACGATATTATTTACATGTATTTATAGTGTTATTTACAATATCTAATTACTATTCTACCCCTTTATACATTTGTGTAATTACATTAATACTAAATACAGTAATACCCCCTCCTCAAACTGGAGGCTGTGAGGAAACAAGATCTAGTTTGGGAAGAAAGAAATGAAGCGCCGCTGCGGATAAAGGTTTTGTAAGCAAATCAGCGAGTTGAAGTTTGGTAGAAACATGTGAGGTAGAAAGAAAACCAGAAGTAATGTGATCACGAACAAGATGACAATCGATATCCAAATGTTTGGTTCATTCATGAAAGACCGAATTAGAAGCAATGTGAATAGCGGCTTGACTATCGCAATGTAGTTGTATAGGTAAGGGAAGCGAAATTTGAAATTCATGAAATAAATAGGAGATCCATTTAAGTTCACAACTGGTGGTTGCCATACTACGATATTCAGCTTCGGCGGAAGATTTACTAACCGTAGGTTGTTTCTTTGCCTTCCAGAAAATGAGAGCTTTTCCGAAAAAATGCAGTAACCACCGATGGATCTGCGTGTTTCTTTGCACCTGCCCCAATCAGCGTCACAATAAGCTATGAGTCGAAAATCCAAATTGACGCCATAGAATAAACCATAATGAAGCGTGCCTTTGAGGTAACGCAAAAGATAGAATAATGCCTCAAGGTGATGAGAACATGGTTGGTGCATAAACTGACTAAGCTGTTGAACTGCAAAACCAATGTCGGGGCGAGTAAAATTTAAATAAAGTAGTCGTCCAACAAGCTTTCGATACTGATCTGGAGCGGGAATGGGTGTGCCAACAGAGGGGTCCAAATTAGTACAAGATTGCATTAGACATGGAGAAGGGTGGGCGGAAGCTAAACCCGTTGTAGACACCGAGTCGGAGGACCTGTGACGAAAACCTGTAACAAGACGGTCGAAGCGGTTGGTTCCAGAAGTTTTAAAACAAAAATATATAATAAAAGGGGAAGAAGTTAGTGGGAGTCGCGGTCGTCGAGTGGACGGCTCGCGAGTGCTCAGCGACGTGGTGCGAACGCCTAGCGGCGGCCGACGCGCGTCCGACGACAGTTGGGTGAGCGCCCAACGACGTGGGGCAAACGCCCAGCGTAGGCGGGGCGAGCGCCCGACGTCCGTTGGGCGAACGCCCAACCTGCGTTGGGCGTGCGCCCAACAAGAGTTGGGCGTTCACCCAACCAGGTTGGGCGTTCGCCCAACATAAGTTGGGCATCCGCCCAACTAGGTTAGGCATCCGCCCAACTAAGGTTGGGCGTCCGCCCAACCTGCTTTGGGCGACGTCCCATCTTAATCGGGCGTCGCACAAAGTCTCCGGGATCCGTGCCTATATAAGGCACGGATCCCCATGCATTTAAAGGTGGGGGTGAATTTTTGGAGCTTTCTCACTCTAGACATTTTTAGAGAGAGAAAGTCAATTTTTTGGAGAAAATATTTTTTTCCCAAAAAAATCCAAATTTTCCAAAGTTGAATATTTTATCGAAAACACAAAAAAACGCCGGAAAATCATAACTCGTGAAATCAAACGACTTCGACTGTCAGATATCGATCTTGAGGTATTATCCGAGGACTAGACTCATTTTATTTATTTCATTTATTTATTCGTTTAATTTATTTTCTTATTTTATTTTTTTAGAATATAGTTTTTATTTATTTAGTCATTTATTTATCACGTCTTATTTAATTTCCCGTATTTATTTATTTTTGTCTCGTATTAAATAAACATTCGTTTTTGTTTTGAAATAAAAAACCTCGTTTCAATATCCCAATACGAACCGTGATCCGATTCAAAGGTAGTTCGGGATTAAAAATTGTTGTAATTATAAGTTTTGAAAATATTTTGAAATAACGTTTTAAAATAAAATATCGTTTTAGGATTCTCCGTTATAGACTATGATCCTATTTGGGTAGTTCGGAGATCCAAAACGATAGAATAGATCTAATTTAAAGTGTTTGAACAAATCTGGAAACTGTTGGACTAAATCTGTAATTCTGCCTTTTCTGTCACTAACAGCAGATTAACGGATTTTCCATCGGTAATCTGCTGGAATTCGAAAATACTCTTTTAAACCCATTTCTTCAACTTTTTTGATATTTAATCTCTTTTATATATATATATATATATATATATATATATATATATATATATGTATATATATATATGTATAATTAAGTAATATGTTAGTTAAAATTATTTTTGAGGCATTCATCCAATAATTATCTATATACTTACTTACTTTGTATATTCGATTATAATTTTCATTGTTTTGGTTTTATGGAATTATTTGTATATGTATATATAGTTTTTGGTTTATTTAAATGGATTTAGCCATTATTAAGGATGGGATGTTTCCTATATATTCATAAATTATTTTGGGATCCAAATTACTTTCATTTTCTTTTAAACTTGTATAGTTTTAGTTATGTAAGTTATTTTTACATAGTTATAATTAGGATAAAAATGTATTTGGTTTAGTACTCTTTTTCCCATTTTCTTTATTATATCATATATCATTTCTTATACATTTTCATCTATAAATACATCCTTATTTTTAGATAAAACTATGTATATATATATTCCTATCTTATTTTTGTATATATATGTTTATATTTCAAATATATTTGATCGGGTAAAATTGGACCTTGATTTGTTAATTGTTGTAATTATGTTCAAGTAAGGTTCAATTGAGTGAAAAAAGGGAAAACAAACCACAAAAAGAGAGTTTAACTTGCTTATTTAAACTAAAAGTTTTTCTAGATATTCTTCAAGTGTAAATAAAAGGTTTATGTCATTTTAAACCATTTCCAAAATATCACGTTTTAAAACCTTAATCCGTTCCAACGACGGATTAGGCGAACCTTGTAATTAAAATCGTTTTCATGGTAAATAATAGAGTTTTGAATCGTTTTCCTAACTAAATGGTTTGTACAAAATAAATGGACTTGTATGCCTAATCACGTTTTTTGGGAGTTAAAGTTTTTTTTATTCCACATTTTCAAACACTCGAGTCGTTCCAACGGTGATTCGAGTCGATGTCATGTAAATTAACGGGGTTTTAAAACGTACCTAAATCATTCCAACGGCGATTAAGGTACGAACCATGTAAATAAACTCGTTTTGGGGAATGAGATTAGTTAAGAGTTAGTGTATAAAGAATGAATCACGCTGTGAATAAATCAATTCTTTCTTCTCCCCCTCTCTCTCCTATGTACTTTAAATTTATGCAAAATGAGTGATTCTTTACGAAGATGGCTTTTAATAACATTCTCAAAACGGTTTTCAAAGCGAGAAAGAAAAGGTTTCAAATGAATTTCAAACTTAAAGAAATATGCGATTAGTCCGTTATCGCCTAACACGCTGAGCAGGAGGCCGGTGGTTCATAATCGGGGATGTCGGGGTGCCTAGTAGCCTTTCTCCGGAAAGGAGCTAGCCTTCTCGGCTCGTACCTAAGTTTTCCGAACCCTCACCGGTCTCCCGCAAGGGATCGGTGTTTATTTTCCCATTCGTGGGTGGCGACTCTTCCATACTCCGAGCTCCGGTCCTACCGAGCAGCTTGATTCTACGATTGGTTGCTTTCGGCGCCAATCACCGCTTACGTCGCCATGAGGTGTCCACCCCCCGGTCCGCCCGGGTGAGGCCGTTCGGCACCTTGTCTAACAAGTGGCGACTCCGCTGGGGAAGCGAGAAATTTGATTCCGGAAGGCGTGTATTAAGCCCTTAACGGGGACGGATCGTATTATTTCTTTTCGTATGCATTCATAAGCATTATTGCAAACCTTTTGGGTAATTTCCGCGAAACCTCTAGCGAGAGTCCATTCGTCGCTCGAAAGAGGCTAGTGTAAGTTCCCCCTTACAGTAAGGCGCCAAAGGGTCCACATCCATTCGTTAGGGGCGAATTTGTGCGGTCCTGTGAGGTCCCGCGATCAGCCGTGTCAGCATATAGTAGCCTTAGAAGTTGCCATAGGATTACCCTTTACCATTTTTGATGTGATGAATGAATCAGTTCGTGTTTTCAAATTGCCATGATACGTGTCTAAATCCTAAAATATGTAAAGGAAATGAAACGATACGTTAACATATACTCTTAAACCGATATACAAACTACCCCAAAACATCGAAACGATTCGAACTAAAGACGACTTAGTCATCTCGTATAAATGAACTTGTGCGACCCGCCTGGTCCCTTTCCGTGTCCCGAAGAAGGCACATGTTCAGGAAGTACGTTGTGATGTAAGCACATATTAGTTCAAATCGGTTTGATATTAAGGATAGTTATAGCTCGATTCAAAAGACTATATTAACAGTAGCCGTTATTCACATTCTTTAAATAGGTTGGGATAAAACGAGATTATGACAAAACGAAAACGAAAATGAAAACGAGATTATTAACAGTAGCCCGTCCGTTCCGAATAAAAAATGAGCTCTTACGTTATACCTTGCGCTGTTCTAAGGAGAAATGGACGTATTCGCGAAAGTGACTAAGAAAATAAAAGAAAAATAAAAACGATCAAAATCATTCCGTATCTACGATATATGTCAATCCCGAGAGTAGTTAAAGAAAATGAACCAATACCGTTGAATACGTGCCTCGAACTGGTATATACGCCGTTTAAAATCACGAAGCTGAATTGAGCTAAACCGCATGATTGCACCATATGGACGAGACTGTGGGTTTGACTAATGGCTCGATCATTTCAACCGTTACCAAAACTACAAGAAATATGGCCTGATCTGCGTGTTTGCTTAACTCGTGCCTAAATGAAAAAGAACGGTAATATCCCTGCTTCGAATAAGCATGCAATTAAACGAAACGTTGATTTTCTATAACCACGCTAGGATGATATATCCCGTAAATTGGAAGAAATAAAGAATTGTTATTAGCCGAAAGATCATCGTACGCTCAAATAAGACTCGCCGTCTTTTCACGTAGCTAAAACGAGCGAGCGGATTCTTGACGCTAAAAACAAACACGTTACGCGATGAGTCCGTTCCCTAAAATAAAATCGAAAAATGTTATTAAGGAACTAAATAAACACATGGTTACATCTCTCGATAGATCCAAAATATCCCGTTGTAATCCAAAAATCGAGACATGAACCCACGCGAATAAAAGGGAACGAGTCATTGTCAATAACGAACGATTGAACCTAAAGAATAACTCGTACCACGTCTAAAATCCGAGATACGCTCAAAAGGGAATCAAAACCCGAACTAATGCATCTCGCGAAATAACGAAAGACGAGTTATTCGAAATGACAATCCATTTGGCCGATATCTTAGTCACTGAACGCTGATGCGTTAAAATGAACTGTATTGTCTGATGGATGCTTTACTTTTCTGCAATAATCGACGGCATCACGCGTCCCCTGGACCGCAATATGAGCCCCAAACCAAAATCCTAGGAAAGAGACTTGGACCATCGAGTGTGTAGAGGAATAAGGGTGGAAGAGAGATGTTGTGATACGTGTAATCAGACTAACGTTTGTTCTTCTTATCTTATATATCCGTAAATAAATAAACGCACACCACGAATCATGCATATAAAATCATGCATACATACTAATGGATGCCGTTCGCACAGACTTCATCATTAAGCGGTTGTGGTTTCGCGAGAGTAGCCGGCTAGTCAGGCAGTTTGATCAGCTACAGATTGATAGTTCCGAATCGAGAGTAGTGGCTTCCGAATCATCTTCGTTCAAGTCAGCTCGGTATTCTGTTAGTATGTCTACACCAGATGAGAGGATTGCTGGGTTAGAAAGAGTTGTAAACAATATCAGCGATCAGTTGACTATAATTTTAGACCAGCTAACTGGGCTGGCACTGAAGGATAACTAGAGTGGGAGTAAGCGTACTCAGAATGACGTGAACACTGGTCCCCGCTTTGGGAACAAGGATGACTATCAGGATTACATCCAAAAACATCTTGAGAAGGAGAAAGTTAAAGGAGAGGAATGGAAGCAGCACATCACTCAGGAGGTGCAAGATTTGCATGGAGGAAGCTCCGGGGGTCAGGATTTTTATGATTTGAAGAACTGTTTATCGGCAACGGCTTTGCCTTTGAAATTTCGTATCCCGAACATGGAGAAGTTCGATGGAACAGAGGATCCCACGGCTCACATGAATCAGTATGTTGCAGTGATGAAGCACACGATCCTGACTGAGGATCAAGTCCTGGGGCTGTTTAACACTTATCTGGAGGGGGCTTCCCTCGTATGGTTTCATGCGTTGCCGATGGTGACGAAGAGAGATTGGAAGGAGTTGGCAAAATCCTTCATCGCTCAGTATAGTTTCAACACTATGCTTGAGGTTACTCTGAAGGAGCTAGAGAGCACTAAACAACAGACTGGGGAATCTTTTTCCGATTTTGTGAGGAGGTGGAGAGCCAAGGCGGCGGTTATGAAGCAGAAGCCGCTTGAGCAGGATCAGATCCGAATGGTAGTAGGTAACACATTGCCGTATATTAAGAACGAGCTGCGGTATATGCCTTTTACCGATTTCAATCAGATGTATAGCTGCGCCTTGACAGTTGAGGGGGACAGAGAACCGAAGAAAGCTTATACCAAGTGGACGAAGTCTGGATATAGTGCCGGAGGGCCAAGTGCGAGTGCAGAATCTGCAGCAGTGAAAGTGCTTGATCTTAATGCTATCGAAAAGAGGCAGTTCGCCAAATTTGATCAGACCTACGCAAAAGTTTTCGAACGATTGCAGAAAAAGGGATTGTTGAAAGCTCTCACTCCTTATAACAAAGCACCACCTTCTCCGCAGATACAAGCTAGGGGATACTGCGAATTCCACAGCAGTTATGGGCATACTATTGAGAACTGTGAGAGGTTGAAGCACGAGATCCAAGATTTGATTGAGGAGAAGAAGATAGTTGATCCTTCATCGTCGAACCCTTCCACTAGGCGTAATCCACTGCCTAATCATAGGGTGAGCATGATCGGAGTCGGGCTGAAAGAAAGCAGGGTTGTGGAATCCTTCGGGGAAAATGAAGAGGAGTTGTTGGACTCCGATGAGAAGAGCAATGTAGGAACTGGTCTATATGTGTCCTTCCTTGGAAAAGAACAAGAGGGTGAACCGATGGATAAAGGGTAGGACGGTGGAGCACCGTCTGATGAAGATAGTGCTGAAGAGACCGGGGAAGGGTCGTCTCGGACTATTGTGCCAGAATTGAGTCTATTTAGTGGAGGAGAGAATCCCGATGTGCACTTGCGTGAATATATGCACGACATGTTTGTTGAATCCTTCGGGGTGGACGAGATTGCTCAGTGGTTCCACCATTCGCTAGTAGGCGAGCCTTTGGGATGGTTCCACTCGTTGCCCGACTCCTACAAGCATGATTGGGAACGACTGTCTGATCTATTCCTAGAAAAGTACCAGAGAGCTAAGGATATGACCGCAGAGTGCTTTGCGATGCAGATTGGACCTATCAAGCGTCCGTTACTGAGGGTCAGTAAGTATAATGGCAACAAGGATCCGATGGAACATCTTCACTTCTACTTGTCGGCCATGGGGCCTTTGGGTTTTAAGGAAGAAGAGATCACTAGCCTGTTTTGCAATTCACTAATGGGGGAGCCGCTGATGTGGTATATGTCCCTCCCAACGCATATTAAGCACGATTGGGCCGCGATGACGAAGAGGTTTACCAAAGAGTATACAATATGGATGCTTGCGGAACAAACACCAGACTCGCCCTCCTATGAGACACCTGAAGCGGTGTTAGCAATGCCTAGGTATGGTGGATACCGGGATCCTATTGAGCATGCAAGGTTATTCCGCAACCATATGTATGACGCCGGGTTCCCTCAATGTGAATTACATGAACATTTCCCGGAAACCCTCATGGGAGAAGCCTTGTTGTGGCACCAAGACCTATCAAAGGAGGAAATAGGTCATTGGATACCGCTTAGGGATGCTTTTGTGGCGAGATATGAGATGTATGTTCCATGGACGGGATCCCTGGAAGATCTAGATAGGATCAAGCAATTCCCCGAGGAACCATTCGTGGATTATGTTAGGAGGTGGAGGCACCGCTACGAGCAGTGTCGTGAAACGATGAGTGATAAGGTGCAGCTCATGTGCATACAGAGAGGCGCAATTCCGTTGGCGGCGAGGAGGATGAGCAGAGTATCCCTCAGGGATTATGATGATTTGATAGGCTGGGCTTTGTATGGATCAGCGGATCCCTTTTATTTGAATTCAAACGTTCCTCACGTAATGGATCTGATGATTGTGGACTTTTGGGAAAGTTCCTCGGATGAGGAGGATACTGATTGGAGAATTCCTATCAATATTTGGGATGAATCTGATGAAGAGCCGGAAATTGCTGTCATGACAAGATCAGGTCGAGTGGCCGAGGGAAAGGCACCCGTGGGGGAGACTGAGATAGGGGAAGGATCAGCTCCCAAGCCAGATGACCAGGTCCTCGAGCAGTTGAAGAAAACACAAGCTAAGTCTACGGTGTGGGAAGTCCTATGCCATTCTAAGTACCACCGTGAAAATCTGATGAAAGAGCTGCAGAATTTGGTTATTTCTACCGATACTGAGCCGGCAGCATTAGTAGGGGCAATTATGGCCCAGAAGAAGACCGAAATCACGTTCACTGACGAAGATCTCCCAGAAGAGGGGAAGGCTCACAACAAGCCTTTGTACATCCGAGCTGAAATTAACGGGAAAAAGACTAGCTGTGTGATGGTCGATGATGGATCGGCCATTAATGTTTGCCCACTGAAACTTTTGTCCAAGTTGGGAGTAGAAAGAGGAGATTTGACTGCCTCGGAAACTGTGATCAGGGCTTATGATGATAGCCGTAGGCACATTGAAGGAGTTTTTAAGGCTAAGCTGAAAGTAGGGCCGCATGAAGAGGAGACTGAATTCACTGTGCTGGATATACCGGTGATGTTTGCCGTGTTGTTGGGACGTCCATGGTTCCACAAGTTGGGAGGTGTGCCCTCCACGCTCCACCAGATGATCAAATTTCCTTTCGGGGAAGAGATAATGACGATCAGAGCTGAGAAATTGAGTTCAGTGGCGGCATTGGGAATTGAGCCTCAGCTTTTCTTCGGATTCCAAGTTTCTGGGATCTACGAGTCTAGCATGACCACCGATGTGGTGAAGATGATGAAAGGGGGTTTCATCCCCGGTATGGGCTTGGGAGCACACCATCAAGGGTTGCCAGAATTTTCGGATTTCAAGAGTCAGAAAACCCGAGGGGGCTTAGGGTATGAACTGGGAGGTCCGTCCAACACAGGTGGTGAAGGAAAGGTGGGCCTAAAGAAGTATTTCATGAATGAGGGTCACAGGAAGGTTTATTCAGGGGCTCCCGAGTCATGGACTAGCACCGAAGGAAAGATTCTGCCGGGTTTTGAGATCTTCAATGATGTCACCGACTGGGGCAAAGGAAAGGCAAGCTGTTTCGTCGAGGAGATCATGATGTTAGATTTGAATGCCGAGGAGCAGGTCATCATAATGGAAGCAACTGTGGGAGTGGTGGACGAGCCCAGTACCTCCAAGGCTTATGAGAAACCCGAGAACCCTGTTGATGACAATTGTATTACCGCTTTATTTGAATCCGATGATGTACTCACCAACACTATCAATGAAATGAATTCTGATTTTGCTTACTTGTTTGATGTTGATCGTGATCATTCCATGCATTCTCATTCATATAACATGCCTACATTTGAAATCAATACAATAGAAATGTCAACTTTCAATCTTGGCACGGATGAAAATCCTAAACTTATACAAATTGCTCAAGAATTAACTATTGAAGAGAGGAAAGAATTTGAGAGAATAATTAAAAAATACGAAATAGTGTTTGCTTGGACATACGAAGACATGCCAGGAATTGATCAATCAATCGTAACTCACCGTATTCCAACATACCCCGATGTTAAGCCCGTAAAACAGAAACTCCGACGCATGAGACCGGAATGGGCAGATAAGATCAGAGAAGAAGTGAAGAAGCAGTTAGAAGCAGGGTTCATCGAAGTAATCGACTATCCCCCTTGGGTCGCAAATGTAGTGCCCATCGCAAAGAAGGACGGCAAAGTAAGAATGTGCGTCGATTATAGAGATCTTAACAAGGAGTGCCCCAAAGATGAATTCGCGTTGCCTCATATCGACGTGTTAATCGACAGTGCAGCATCGAGCGTCTTACACACGAATGTGGATGGTTTCATGGGCTACATGCAAGTTCAGATGGCCGAGAAACACAAAGCAAAAACCTCGTTCACAACTGAGTAGGGAACATACTGCTATAGGGTGATGCCGTTTGGTTTGAAAAATGCCGGGGCAACTTACCAGCGAATGGCTACGGCACTGTTCCATGATATGATACACAAAGAGGTAGAGGTTTATGTGGATGACATGATGGCCAAGTCAGAGATGAGAGAGGGGCATTTCGCTGCGCTCGAGAAGTTTTTGGCCCGAATTGCAGAATTCAAGCTAAGGTTGAACCCGAAGAAGTGCTTCTTCGGCGTTTCATCGGGGAAAATCTTAGGCTATATAATCGGAAATAAGGGAATTGAAGTAGATCCCGACAAAGTGAAGGCCATACGGGAAATGCCGGCACCAAAGAATGAGAAAGAGGTGAGAGGGTTTCTGGGACAGGTTCAGTATATCAGTCGGTTCATAGCAAGACTCACTGCAATCTGCGAGCCGATCTTTAAGTTGCTACGGAAAGATCAACCCATGATTTGGAATGATAAGTGTCAGCAAGCCTCAGAGAATGTCCGGAACTACTTGTCTAATCCGCCGGTTCTGAGACCGCCTAAACTTGGAAAACCGCTTCTCCTTTATGTAGCAATCGAAGAGCGATCTATTGGAGCAATGCTGGCCCAAGAAGGGGACACCGGTGTGGAGCACGCGGTGTATTATCTGAGTAAGAAGTTCCTGGAATACGAGCTTAAGTATAACATGATCGAAAAGACGTGTGTGGCGGTAGTATGGTTAATAAAGAAACTACGGCACTATTTTCAATCTTACAAAGTGATCATTATTTCTCGGATGGATCCCGTGAAGTACCTATACCAAACTCCGTCTCTAACAGGGAAGCTAGCCCGATGGTTGTTGCTCTTGTCCGAGTTTGACATCGAGTATGTAACAAAGAAAGTTATTAAGGGGAGAGCCGTAGCGGAATTTCTGGCCAATCAGCCTCTAAATGTGGAAGAGGAAGAGATAAACTATGATTTCCTCGATGAGCACTTGAACTCAATCGAAGTTATACCATGGAAAATGTTCTTTGATGGAGCAGTTAATTCGAATGGAGCCGGAGTAGGGGTGCTACTTATCTCACCAGAAGGAGAAAGGATCCCAATGGCAAAGAAGATATCCTTCCCTCTCACCAATAATATGGCCGAATATGAAGCGTGCATCTATGGGTTGGAGTCATTAGCAGCACTGGGAACATCATATGTTGAAATCTGGGGTGACTCAAAACTGATTATCGAACAAGCACATGGAAACTGGGAAGTGAGGGAAGAAAGGTTGCGTCCATACCTAGACCAGCTGGACGGATTGGCGCGAAGATTCAACGAGTGTCGTTTTTATCACATTCCTCGAGCACAGAACCAGGCAGCGGATGCTTTGGCCACTTTGGTATCAGTATGGGATAACCCTCGGAACCTTGCCTCGAAGCCTTTGGTATTGAAGAGGTCTCACAAACCATGCTACGAAGATGTAATGCTGTTGGGGGCAGATGAAAAGCCTTGGTATTTCGATATCGTAAACTTCATGAAGAGTGGAACGTACCCGGCAGAATCAGAACTTAGGGGATCAGGCTGTGATTAGAAGGTTAGAACAGCAGTTCGTCATCCACAACGACTTGCTTTACAAAAGGCACGCCGATGGTTTACAACTAAGGTGCTTGGATGCGGAAGAAGCCCGTGAGGCAATGGAGTCAGTACACTCGGGAATTTATGGAGCCTATATGGGAGGAGCAATATTAGCAAAGAAAATCATAAGGCAAGGCTTCTATTGGCTCACCATGGAAAGAGATTGTAACGAATATGCGAAGAAATGCCATGATTGTCAAATCCACGGAGATTATAATCACTTACCAGCTATGGAATTGCACGTGTTAGCGCCCATTTGGCCGTTTGCGGCTTGGGGCATTGATATCATTGGGGAGGTGAGGCCTAATGCGTCAAACGGACACAAATTCATTGCAGTCGCCATTGATTACTTCACCAAGTGGGTAGAGGCAGAATCATTTAGCAAGTTGGGGTCTAAGCAGATGAGGAAGTTCATTGAAAAGCACTTGATCACCAGGTTCGGAGTGCCTCATCACATGATCACGGATAATGGGGTCCAGTTTCAGGGGGAGGTGAGAAGTCTCTTCCAAGAGTACGGTATTGAACATCATAGATCTTCTCCGTATCATCCGCAAGCTAATGGCGCAGTAGAGGCGGCTAATAAGAACCTTAAAAGGATTCTCGTAAAAATAGTAGAATCGCACCGGAACTGGCACGAACAGCTTCCGCTCGCTTTATGGGCTTATCGCACGACAGTTAGAATGTCAACTGGGGCAACGCCGTTCTCCTTGGTATACGGTTCGGAAGCCGTCCTCCCGATTGAGATTGAAAAGCGATCGTTGAGAATCGCAGTAGAAGCAGAGATTCCCGAGACGGAATGGGTGAAGAAGCGATATGAGCAGTTAGCATTGGTGGACGAGAAAAGGATGGAGGCCCTTTATCATGTGCAGTTATATCAGAGAAGGATGGCCCGAGCCTTCAACAAAAAGGTCAAGGCCAGCCCTATCAAAGAAGGAGACCTGGTGCTGAAACAGATTCGAGTGACGCACACCGACCCTAGGGGCAAGTTTAGGCCTAACTGGGAAGGACCGTTCTTCGTAAAGAAGATCCTGAGCAAAGGAGCGGTAAAGCTTGCTACTATGGACGGCATGGAGTTCTCCGAACCTACCAATCTGGATAGGCTTAAGAAATACTTTTCGTAAAAAAAAAAAAGAAGAAAAGAAATGAAAATTCCCGATAGGTTGAAAACCCACAAAGGGCGACCTATGCAACAATAAGGGACATCCCAATGGGTGAAAACCCGAAAGGGCACTCATTTGAAAATTCCGGGATAGTAAAAGGAGAGATGAAAAATCGCTGGGATCTGAAAACCGAAAAAAGGCGGATCCTGGTAACAGTAGTTATATTTTGAGCAATTATAAAAACAATGTATAAGCGGCTAAGTATTTCTATTGTTTGTAAATAAATAAAGGCATGAATATATTTGAAGAGGATGATTGGAATCATTACAATCTACTGAATGCATGGTAATATGAATCATGAGTTATACATTTCTTACCTCTCTTTTCACATAAAAAGCCTACGTACTATCCACCCCTCTCCCTATACACAAGCTATACATCGGGGTAATTCTAATAAAAAGCTACAAAGCCATAAATAATGAGCCTAATAAGGAGGAAGATCCCAGTAATCCTCAAAGTCCCTCAGTCGGAAAGCCCGCTCCGCAGATAAGGCCTCCTCGGCAACTCGAAGTCTCTCCTCGGCGGCAAGGCGCCCCGCGGTCTCCGCTCGCGTCCTCTCCTCGGCAGCAAGACGTCCCTCGGTCTCCGCTCGTATCACCCCGGACTAATGATCATTCCTCTCCCGATAGACCTGGCCGACCTTGGCATCGGCCTCCCGCTGTGACTCACTCCTCCTCTGCTCGTTTGCATGGAGATCGCTCTGTAAAAAAAAAAGAAAAAAAAAAGAAAAAGAACATTGAAACAAGGCAACAATAGAAGTCATACATACATATGTGCATACATTTCACTACACTAAAGTAAAATAAGAATACTCACCAGGTGACTGGTACAGCGTAGGTGGAGCCGCTCTCTGAGATAACCGGACAACCCCACGTAGTCAGTGCACGTCTCCCTCGAAGTCTGAAGGGCATTTGGGGGATCAAACGGTATCCTCGATGTGAAAGCAGGAGGAGCTATCTCAATGCCGGCATAGACCACTCCGTACTCGTCATAATGAACTGTCAAGAAGTCCCTCCTAAAGTCGGGGATAGGTACGCCTAAAGGGGGCCACTCCGGCCGGGCGACGCCCGAGGACTCGCCCGCATAATAGGAGGGCTCGCCCGCAGGCGTTCGAGCCTGAGCACCATCAAAGAAGTCAGACATCCGAGCACTCCTCAAAGAACCCTCCTGCATATGAAGACACAATGAGTATCCCTAACCACCTCGCAAATAAAGAATGAAAAAGGGTCAAGCACTCACCGGGAGCTCCTCCCTACCAAAAACCGCTGCGACGGCCTCGGCTGAAAACACGTCCGTCCTAGGATCCACCTCCATCGCCACCTCAGGAGCGTCCGTCGGGGTCAATAAGGTCGATAAATAGTGAGCACGACCCCCTACGTGGTCCCACATGTCTCGGGGGGCAAACTGGCAGGTCAGGTCGCGACGAATGTCCGACAGATGCATGGTCCTCACGGCAAACATGGACACGGGAATCTCGCCAGGTGTCCAATGCGAGGCTCTAACCCCGGTAATGCCTCGATCGCCCAAGTACCAGGCCCACATGCAGGGGCCTGTGAGTACGCACCGCTGCCCCTGGATGCGGGTAACATACATGTAGTCAGGACCAAAGTCGAGGTCATCCCATCCGAATCGAATCTGAAAAAAAAAAAAAAGAAAAGTCAAGTCTGATCAAACGAAAATCTAGCGTAGTTAGAAGATGTTCACCTGCACCAAAGTCCGCGAGTCGATCCACGCTAGGAATCGCGTCACTGTCCGCCTCTCCTCGGCGCCTAGGTCAAACTCACTCCACCGAGCCATAAGTGGAGGCCTAACCACCCGCGGTCTGCGCCGGCGCTCGCATGGAAGGATCCGCCTCTCATAGGCCCAAACCTGCTCGCAGGAACAAAGGTTACTAACAGAAATCGCGAAAAGAATAAAGAAACAAGTTAAGGATGAAAGACGTACCATGAGAGCAAAGGTGTAACCACCGAAGTCGTTGCGCTTCCGGCAAGTCAGATCCAAAAACTTATACAGAAAAGCCAAGACGGCTCCTGCCCAATCATAAGACGACACTGCGTCCAAATCACAAAAAGCCTGGATAAGACCCGCGTGTATCGTCCCGCTCTTGGTGCGAAAGATCGTCTCGCCCAAGGCGTATAGAAGAAAGCTGCAAACCGCCAGGTTAGTGTCGTCTAGCCCGCAGGAGTCCCTGCGACTCAATAGTCCGGATGTGGTAATAAACTTCACCGGAGTGGACTTGACCCCCGTATAGACTCCGGGCCCAATCAAAGCAGCTAACTCATCGCGGTCGACCCGGGGACGCACCATGTCGAAGAAAAGGGGAACTAGGATACTGCTCCCCCGCAATCCAGTCAGCAAGAAGAAGTCACGAGGCGAGATCGTCATCTCCCCAAACAAGAAGTGGAAGGTGTGGGTCGAGTCTACCCATCTCTCACATAAGGCGTGAAGGCCGAATCAGTCACACACTCGGTTGGCGTGAGGCAACGCCAAGATAAAGGGCTCAAAGCCCAACTCTCGAACCCGGGCTTTAGCCGCCGGGCTCAACATGGCATACCAGACGTGGATCTCCTCAGTGGTCCCGAAAATACCAATGACCTGGAAGGAACAGAACGGGTAAGTTTAAATCTCGCTCCTAGGCTCGTGTCTAATAAAGGTTTGTTAACCTAGTTGTCCTTTCGGTCATGCTTAAGTCTAACCTAAAGACTCTTTGTCAATTAGGACCGTCACTTGGTGAAATTTTGTTCTTAGGGTTGTTTGTCTAAGATTTGACTAGTTCATTATTATTGGTGTTCCACTCTCCCGCATGTTGGCAAAGAGATTGATCCAATTTTAACATTTAATTTGGTCGTTTAGATGTCTTTACTATTCACGTGCACTATTCACGTTTTACTATTCACGTGCACTTTCATGTTTTTACTATTCATGTACACTATTCACGTACTATTCACATGCACTATTCACGTTTTTACTATTCACGTGCACTATTCACGTTTTTACTATTCATGTGCACTATTCATGTTTTTACTATTCACGTGCACTATTCACGTTTTTACTGTTGACATGCATTGTTCGTATTTTTACTATTCACATGCATATAATTCACATTCTTTCAAAAGATAAATAAAACATTGCTTGCGTGCATAGAAATTCGCGTTTTCTAACTAAAGGTCTTCTAAACAGACTTAGAGGTTAGCATGCAAGTCATGTTCAAAGTAGGGCTACTAAAGCCTAGAAGTCTAGTCAAAGGATAACAGAGTAGAAGGGTACTTACCTAGTTAGCGTGGGTCCGGCTCAGATGTGAAGCAGGATCCTGAAAAGGGGCCACTGTAGTCAGGTTCTCAAAACCCGCATCCATGCCCTTCATACCATCATATTTATCCAAATCCATCACGAGAATGATCCAAATTAGAAGTTAGAGAGAGAGAAGAGAGAGAAAGTGTGGGGTTGAAATGAAACCCCACCACCTTATATAAGAAAATGGAATGACATTCCCGTAAATAGCGAAAAAGGTACGATGTGACATAAAGGTAAAAAGTAAATAATTAATTACCAGGTGCACAGACCTCCGATTTGCAGCCCGTTTCAGCCTGCGTTTCTATCACGCGATGACCGATAACATCAAGATATGACTCCAAATGACAGCCAAATTTTACAGAATATTGGTGCCTTTCAAAATACAGACAACAGTCAACAGAAAAATATTTGTTAATCTAAATCGTTCCAGACGATAAGGACGCTCTTATCAAGCAACTCAAATACCCGAGACGATAGCTCCAGTAAAGATACCGACGACAGTGTTTCAGAATTCAGAATTGTTAGAAAGAACCTTTTGCTATTGAGCCATCTTACCCGCGGTCGTGGACCAGGGTTGCTTTTGAGCCATTTTTTCCGCGGTCGTGGACCAGGGTTGCTTTTGAGCCATTTTACCTACGATCGTAGACCAGGCTTGCTTTTGAGCCATTTTACCCGCGGTCGCGGACCAGGGTTGCTTTTGAGCCATTTTACCCGCGGTCGTGGACCAGGGTTGCTTTTGAGCCATCTTACCCGCGGTCCTGGACCAGGGTTGCTTTTGAGCCATTTGACCCGCGGTCGTAGACCAGGGTTGCTTTTGAGCCATTTTACCCGCGGTCGTGGACCAGGGTTGCTTTTGAGCCATTTTACCTGCGGTCGTGGACCAGGGTTGCTCTTGAGCCATTTTTTTACCCGTAATCGATTTAGAGACTAGGGTCGCTAGAAAGAGCTTCTTACCCGCAATCAATTTAGGCTAGGGTCCTTAAGAAGAACATCCGCCAGCAGCCGATTCGAAGGCAAGGACGGAGAGGGTCGAAGACGGCGCTGGAGCGCGCAACGCAGAGGTCAGGTATTCTTCCTCCTACTCTTTACGTGTCTTTTACTTTAATATATTTACATTGCATGTGTTGCGTTAGCAAAAAAAAAACGTTTTCAAAACACACACATCACTGTCAAAATAGGAAAGTAGGGGCAACTGTAGACACCGAGTCGGAGGACTTGTGATGAAAACCTGTAATAAGACGGTCGAAGCGGTTGGTTCCGGAAGTTTTAAAATAAAAATATATAATAAAAGGGGAAGAAGTTAGTGGGAGTCGCGGTCGTCGAGTGGACGGCTCGCGAGTGCTCAGCGACGTGGTGCGAACGCCTAGAGGCGGCCGACGCGCGTCCGACGACAGTTGGACACGCGCTCGGCAGCATGGGGCGCACGCCGAACGTCCGCTAGGCGCGCGCGTCCGATGGCCGTTGGGTGAGCGCCCAACGACGTGGGGCAAACGCCCAGCATAGGCGGGGCGAGTGCCCGACGTCCGTTGGGCGGACGCCCAACGTCCGTTGGGCGAACGCCCAACCTGCGTTGGGCGAACGCCCAACGCCCGTTGGGCGCACGCCCAACAAAAGTTGGGCGTGCGCCCAACTACGTTTGGCGTTCGCCCAACTAAGGTTGGACGTCCGCCCAACCTACTTTGGGCGACGCCCAATCTTAATCGGGCGTCGCCCAAAGTCTCCGGGATCCGTGCCTATATAAGGCACGGATCACCATGCATTTAAAGGTGGGGGTGAATTTTTGGAGCTTTCTCACTCTAGACATTTTTAGAGAGAGAAAGTCAATTTTTTGGAGAAAATATTTTTTTTCCCAAAAAAATTCAAATTTTCCAAAGTTGAATATTTTATCGAAAACACAAAAAAACGCCGGAAAATCATAACTCGTGGAATCAAAAGACTTCGACTGTCAGATACCGATCTTGAGGTATTATCCGAGGACTAGACTCGTTTTATTTATTTCATTTATTTATTCGTTTAATTTATTTTCTTATTTTATTTTTTTTAGAATATAGTTTTTATTTATTTAGTCATTTATTTATCACGTCTTATTTAATTTTCCGTATTTATTTATTTTTGTCTCGTATTAAATAAACATTCGTTTTTGTTTTGAAATAAAAAACCTCGTTTCAATATCCCAATACGAACCGTGATCCGATTCAAAGGTAGTTCGGGATTAAAAATTGTTGTAATTATAAGTTTTGAAAATATTTTGAAATAACGTTTTAAAATAAAATATCGTTTTAGGATTCTCCGTTATAGACTATGATCCTATTTGGGTAGTTCGGAGATCCAAAACGATAGAATAGATCTAATTTAAAGTGTTTGAACAAATCTGGAAACTGTTGGACTAAATCTGTAATTCTGCCTTTTCTGTCACTAACAGCAGATTAACAGATTTTCCATCGGTAATCTGCTGGAATTCGAAAATACTCTTTTAAACCCATTTCTTCAACTTTTTTTATATTTAATCTCTTATATATATATATATATATATATATATATATGTATAATTAAGTAATATGTTAGTTAAAATTATTTTTGAGGCATTCATCCAATAATTATCTATATACTTACTTACTTTGTATATTCGATTATAATTTTCATTGTTTTGGTTTTATGGAATTATTTGTATATGTATATATAGTTTTTGGTTTATTTAAATGGATTTAGCCATTATTAAGGATGGGATGTTTCCTATATATTCATAAATTATTTTGGGATCCAAATTACTTTCCTTTTCTTTTAAACTTGTATAGTTTTAGTTATTTTTACATAGTTATAATTAGGATAAAAATGTATTTGGTTTAGTACTCTTTTTCCCATTTTCTTTATTATATCATATATCATTTCTTATACATTTTCATCTATAAATACATCCTTATTTTTAGATAAAACTATGTATATATATATTCCTATCTTATTTTTGTATATATATGTTTATATTTCAAATATATTTGATCGGGTAAAATTGGACCTTGATTTGTTAATTGTTGTAATTATGTTCAAGTAAGGTTCAATTGAGTGAAAAAAGGGAAAACAAACCACAAAAAGAGAGTTTAACTTGCTTATTTAAACTAAAAGTTTTTCTAGATATTCTTCAAGTGTAAATAAAAGGTTTATGTCATTTTAAACCATTTCCAAAATATTACGTTTTAAAACCTTAATCCGTTCCAACGACGGATTAGGCGAACCTTGTAATTAAAATCGTTTTCATGGTAAATAATAGAGTTTTGAATCGTTTTCCTAACTAAATGGTTTGTACAAAATAAATGGACTTGTATTCCTAATCACGTTTTTTGGGAGTTAAAGTTTTTTTTATTCCACATTTTCAAACACTCGAGTCGTTCCAACGGCGATTCGAGTCGATGTCATGTAAATTAATGGGGTTTTAAAACATACCTAAATCGTTCCAACGTCGATTAAGGTACGAACCATGTAAATAAACTCGTTTTGGGGAATGAGATTAGTTAAGAGTTAGTGTATAAAGCATGAATCACGCTGTGAATAAATTAATTCTTTCTTCTCCCCCTCTCTCTCCGATGTACTTTAAATTTATGCAAAATGAGTGATTCTTTACGAAGATGGCTTTTAATAACATGCTCAAAACGGTTTTCAAAGCGAGAAAGAAAAGGTTTCAAATGAATTTTAAACTTAAAGAAATATGCGATTAGTCCGTTATCGCCTAACACGCTGAGTAGGAGGCCGGTGATTCATAACCGGGCGATGTCGGGGTGCCTAGTAGCCTTTCTTCGGAAAGGAGCTAGCCTTCTCGGCTCGTACCTAAGTTTCCCGAACCCTCACCGGTCTCCCGCAAGGGATCGGTGTTCATTTTCCCATTCGTGGGTGGCGACTCTTCCATACTCCGAGCTCCGATCCTACCGAGCAGCTTGATTCCATGATTGGTTGCGTTCGGCGCCAATCACCGCTTACGTCGCCATGAGGTGTCCACCCCCCGGTCCGCCCGGGAGAGGCCGTTCGGCACCTTGTCTAACACCCGTATCAGAAAGCAAGTCGGAAATATATTTTTGTTGGGATAAAAATATGCACGTTTTATCCCGAGCAAGTTCAATCCCTAAGAAGTATTTAGCAGGACCAATATCCTTAATAGTAAAAAGAGAATGTAAGTGATCTTTTACGTGACAAATTACCTCCTCGAAGTTACCGGTAATGAGTATATCATCAACGTAAAGGATAAGTACAATGAAAATATCCGTTTAGGTATAAGTGAATAAGCAATGATCACAAGAAGCTTGGGTAAAACCGAAAGCGAGAATCTGAGATGTGAACTCCTTATTCCATTGACGACCCATTTGTTTAAGGCCGTAGAGAGATTTACGGAGTTTACATACTTGGCCAGGTTTAACCTTTAGATACCCATCTGGAGGATGGAGGTAGATGTCTTCATCCACGAAACCGTGGAGATAGGCATTATTTATATCAATTTGATGAATGGGCCAAGCTTTGGCGGCAGCAATGGCAATCATGAATCGAACGGTGACAACTTTGGCTATCAGAGAAAAACTCTCTAAATAATCAATACCTTGGATTTGTTTATAACCACGAGCCACTAAAAGGGCTTTATATCGATCAATTGATCCATCAGGTTTATGTTTAATGCGAAAGATCCAACGAGTGGAAATATAGCTTTCTTTCCATGAGGTAAAGAGGTAATATCCCAAGTATTATTTTCTTCTAATGCTTTTAATTCATCATCCATAGCTTGAAGCCATTATGGATTAGAAGCAGCCTGTTTGTAACTGGTAGGTTCAATAGATGTGTTGAATGTGGAAATAAAAGCAGAATGTGATTGACTAAATGGAGGTAAAGTTAAAACAGGAGAAGAAGAAACATGAGAAGAGGAATTAGGGGAAGTTGTATCAAAATCTTGAAGCCATAATGAGGTTTTAATTGGTCTTCCAAAGTTAGAATGACGTGGAAGAGTAGGAGAATTATGTGGCTCCAAATTTTGTGAAGGAGAAATAATGGGTTGAATAGATGTAGAATTAGGAGGAGATAAAAGACAAGGAGAGGAAGTAGATGGACAATTAGAGGTAAGAGATTTGTCATGTAGTGAAGGAAAAGGTGATGAATTATGATTATTAGGAGGAGATACATCAGATGGTAAAATGGTGGTCTCAATGGGAGGAACTGTCACACCCAACCCTAAACGACCTCAATCGGCATCGGGCGTGAATTAGAAAGATTATAATCAATACTTAGGAGTCTCCAATTTAACCAAATATCATTATATTACAATTAAATACTAAAGTTCTAACCATAATTCTAACAATAAGTAGCCAACTGCCAAACCTCGTCTAACCGGTCGGTAACCTTCTCTATATCCTGTACTTTCTCACCTAAAAACATTAAAACATTTAAAAACGTGAGACAAAAATCTCAGTAAGAAACTATCAGCTATAAAAACTAACTTTACTTAACATAGCTACATATATACCTTTATAAAGGGATTTAACCAAAACCTTTATCTTGTCAAAACGAATCAAAACAAATAAACGTTTCAGCAAACCAATTCAGAATCAAATGAATGTTTTATCAAACCAACTTGTAATCAAATAAATATTTTATCAAACCAACTCGTAATCAATCAAACGTAAAACCTTATATCAAAATCAATCATAACCGAAAACATAATCCAAATGAACTTAAAACATTGTATCCATCCTCGAGTTTCTCCCCTTAAGTATCAATCCATAACCACATATATAGTCGAGACGTCTCTTAACATTGCCTATCCCATATGGTCTTACCCAATTCTTCGCTGCCATACCCAATAGGTCTTCAGACTGTGTACATAGGCCATGTCCCTCACTGAACATGGTCTTCAAATATAAAACCACTGATCCGGATAACTCTCGATGGATATAAAATCATAAAATCATATCGTACTCAAATTATTTCATAACCATAAATCATTTGGCTTCAATTAGCCCTTTTGTATCATAAAAATCATATTTGGACTTCAATCCAAAATAATAACAACAATAACCGCAACAGATTTCTCAATCCACCGTGTCAGGAATAGTGGGTGATGAATTGATAGGTGTAGGGGAAGGATTGGTAGTCGGAGTTGTTATGGTTGTAATATTAGATGGTATACAAGGTATAATATTGGTAACAGGAAATGTGGTAGATTCAATTTGTATAGGTTTTGAATTGGAAGGAGGTGAAGCATGTGGAAAAAAATTTCATTGAACACAACATCACGAGAGATACTGATTTTATGTGTTTGAAGATTATAAATTTTATACGCTTTATGATCTAAAGCATAACCGACAAAAATACCAGGAAATGCTCGAGGATCCAATTTATCACGGGATGGTTGAAGATTAGAAACAAAACAATGATAACCAAAAACCTTAAGAAAAGAATAATTCGGTTTTGTGCCATGTAATTTTTCATAAGGAGATTTCCAATCCAATAATGGAGTTGGTAGTAGATTAATGAGATAAGTAGCGGTTGAAAGTGCTTCACCCCAAAACTTTTTAGGAAGGGATGCGTGAAATAATAATGCACGTGTTATTTCAAGTAAATGTTTATGTTTACGTTCAACGATCCCATTTTATTGAGGGGTATAAACCGCTGATTTCTGATGAAAAATTCCTTGATTTGAAAAAAAAAACTTGACAATTGTGATTAAGAAGCTCTGTTCCGTGATCGATCCGAATCTGTTTAATTTTGGTGTTAAATTGATTTTCAATTAAGACCATAAATGACTTAATGGCATTAAAAACTTGGCTTTTATCACTTAAAAGAATAGTCCAAGTAGCACATGTGTAATTATCAACAATGGACAGCAAATATTTAGCTCCCGTAAGAGTAGCTAATTTATAAGGTCCCTAAAGGTCCATATATAACAATTGAAATGGTAAAGTAGTTGATATGTCAGTACAGGAAAATGAAAGACAGTGTTGTTTAGCCATAGGGCAAATATTACATGACATAGTATGTGAAACAGGAGGAACAACGGAAATATGTGCTAACTTGGATGTCGAAGCATGCCCTAGTCGATGATGCCACAAAAAAAAAACAAAATCACTGTCATGAACAACATTAGTAATTGGTAAAGTAGGAAAAATAGATGGAGTATTGTCAACTTTATTACAAACATAAGTGGCTATAGTAGTAGGATCAAAAGATTGAGCTGTAAGGTAGTATAAGCCTCTTTGAAAGAAACCGACAACAACAGCATGATCAGACCGAGGGGCCTGAAATAAGCAAAAATGAGGGAAAAAATGGAGAACGAAATGAGAATCATGTATTAAACGTCCAACCGATAACAAGTTATGAGTAAAAGCAGGGATATGTAAAACATTCTGAAGTATAAAATCAGAATTTATGGTAATAGAACCAACATGTGTAATTTTATTTTTGGATCCATCTGGTAAATGAACCCAATTATTAGAAGTAATAGAAGTAAAAATGTTAAGCATATTACACATATACGATGTAGCTCTAGTATCTATAATCCAAACAGGAGAAGTAGATTTGGAAGAATAAGTGGAATGATCAATAGTAGAATTTAATTGTGAATTAGAAGATATACCTGCAAAACCTGAAAAGTTTGCCAAAGGCATTGAGGAGTTTGCTGGATATTCATCACCAAATGATAAGGGATTTTTGTTCTTCATAACTCTTTGACCTTCAGTCTGAACCAGTTGGGCAAAGCCATGAGGCATGGTATAGTTAGAAGACATGTTTTCCTTATTTTCAGAGTCAGATCCGTCCAAAGGTGTATCGCCTAGAATTGAAACATGATTAGCACGAGTCTTAGAGTTCTTGTTCTTCTTTTTTTTAAACTCCTGAAACCATTCAAGAAACCCATAAAGTTTGAAACATGAATCCTTCTCGTGACCGGGCTTGTTGCAATGAGTACAAAACCTATCAGCCTTGTTGCTTGAATCTCTTTTCTGACCATGTAAGTTACTAGATGTAGTAGGAACAGAGGATTTTGTAGCAAGAGCATCAATCTCCAATTGAACATGATCAGAATTGACCTCCCTTTGTTTCTCAACATTTTGCAACATTGAATAAGCTTTGTGTAAACTTGGTAAAGGATCTAATAGCAGCAATTGATGTATAACATGAGAATAGTCAGAGCGAAGGCCCATAAGAAATTGCACTAGCTTATCTGTATTATGTGATTCAGTCATCTTCTGCATAACTAAACAAGTACAGATGTGAGAAGCTTCACATGAACACACAAAAACAGGGCATAAGTAGGCTAACTCATCCCATAAACGTTTAAGTTTAGTAAAATATAGTGCAATGGATAGATTTCCCTGTCTACAACCAATAATCTCTCTTTTCAATTGGTAAAGGAGAGGGCCATTGGAGCCTCCGAAACGCTATTCAAGTTCCTTCCATAGTGTCCTAGCAGAAGAAGAGAACACAAAAGCATCTGCTAGATCTTTAAAAATTGCATTTCTAGGACAGTACCATGCAGTCAGCCCGCTGCCATTTATGAAAGTCTGATAAGGTTTTGCTAGGAGTGAAGTCATCACTAAGCACAAAATCGAGTTTCTCCTTAGTGGAGAGAGCCAATAACATAGCTCGCCTCCAAGTGACGTAATTAGAACCATTCAAAAGAACTGTAACAAGCACAGTGCCAGGATTATCAGCTGCAGTAAGCTGTAGAGAGTATGTATGATCATCTTAAACATAAGATGGCCGATGTCTAGAAGTATTTCTGTCACGAAACCGCATGTTATTCATATCATGTAATGGTGTAGGAGATAGCACCTTAGAGTTCAATTGAGACATCGGCAAAGCACCAGTTGGTGAATGAGAATCCATTGTTTGTGGCTGAATGAAAGTTATACGTCTGGTTGTTGGAGAAACCGGAGCAGTAACATCTAATTTCGGTAAAAACAACTATGGTGGAGGTGCTGGTGATTTGGCCATGGCGGATGGAGATGGAGAAGAGTCCGAAGAAACTTCGAAGTCAATAAATCCAGGTTCTGTCATTTCAGTTAAAGTATAGAAGAGAGAAATGAAAACAGATCAAAGATAAAACCAAAGAAAGTGAGGATTACTGATCAAATAAGAGAGCCAGAAAAGACGATCGGAATCGTAACAGGAATTAGGAACCAAAAGATGAGATAAAGCAGTCGATTTAAAACTAGAAATCGATCGACAACTAGACAGCAAATAGGAATCAAGCGATCAAAAACCAGAGAATCCAAAACTGAGACATCGATGGAGAAATTTAACTTCAGATCGGAAATAGGAAAAAGAGAAGAGTGCAAGAAATTGAAATCAGATCGGAAAGTAACACAGATGAAACAGCTATTAAGCAAATAACAACGATTGAATCGATTGAAAGAAGATGAGCACCGATCAAGATGTTATCATATAACAGCAAAACGAAATTCAGACACAACAAAAAAACGCAGAAACTATGGAGATTTATAATTCAAACCGAAGATTTCAGAAACAGATGGATGTATCACGAGATAGATGCAGTGGACTCAGCAACCACAGGCAGAACGATTTTCAACATCGCTCTTTCCAACATACGCATAGAGACAAATGAGGAGATAACCGTTTGTTGTGTATCCGATTCTCAATGGAGTCTATTTTGTAAAATTACATAATAGATCCACTGAAAAATTAAAAGTGGGAGTGTATACAAAATGCTCTGATACCATGAGGAGAGACAATTGTAAAATATAATAAAACACTCTTATTCATTATGATATTATTTACATGTATTTATAGTGTTATTTACAATGTCTAATTACTATTCTACTTGTGTAATTACATTAATACTAAATACATTAATACTATGGTATTTCCGGTGGCCGGAGGGCCCCCCTGTATCCGCCCCTGATTGGGTGGCTCATCGTGTAGCTAAGGAAGCCCTTTTGATCGAGTATGTTTGTTTGACTGATATATTTTGTATTCGGCAGCTTCTAGCCAACTTGGTTCTGTAATTTTTTGGCTACAATGTCTTCTTTAATACATATTTCTTCTCGTAAAAAAAACATTCTCCGCTCTCTCTACTTTCTTGTTTCTCTGACTTCTCTCTACATATCATCTCCTCCAAAAGACAAATCCGAAGACCATGAAATCCTCTTCTCCAATTTGATGACAAACTTATCATAGAAAATCACAAAACCCCGACACTTGAAAACTCAAGTTATTGATGTTGAAACGAAATGATGGTCCAATAAAAGAAAGAGATCGAATATCAAAATAGATCTATAATTTTTAAAAAAATATCATATTAGAATCCATTTATAAAATAGCATCAATATAAACATAACATTTATAAAAAGATATCAATAAAACAATAAACATATTTTAATATAAAAGAATGCCACTAACAAGGAGAGGAAGAGAAGAGAAGAAAAAGAAAATAACATGAGAAAAAATGTAGAAGAAGGACAGGGGAGGAAATATATTTCTAAAAAATGATATAAACAGAAAAGAGAGAAGTTAAATGACGAAATACAGCCTCTAAAAGTGGTGTAATGTGTAAATTTTCCAATTATATTAGTGACGTTGTGTACTAGCCTCCCTCGTCATTATTACTATTATTATCGTCAATAATAATTATAAAAGGATTTGTTTTTCTATGGGTGAGTTCCATGTAAGGAGTGTGGTCCCATTGAATGAACTAATAAATTGAGACAGAGCCAGTTTGTTGTATTACCTAAACTCAACTCTGATGCTCTGCTTATGTTAAAATACTTGTACTACTTTTATCATTTAAGTAACATGCTAAACTTTATTTTCAACTTTCAACTTACTATCATATTTCCTTTTACTTTACCCCTCAATTTTTCATTTATCACTTCAATCTATTCAAACTAACCCCCCCCCCAAAAAAATATATATATATATATATATATGATAAAGCATATTTCATTCTATTAAAAGTAAAAAAAATACAATAGAATATAAGTTGGAGTAAAATCTTACATAGAGTTATAAAAAAAAGTACAACTAAAACAAAAAAGATGACTAATTACATATTTTCTATCAACTCAAATCCGCAAAAGAGCAGCTACAAACCAATCGTCATCATTTAGTTTTTTCCGATTAATTGGATCTAAGTCCTTTCTATTGGTAACCTCGTAGATCCATGGATCTACATATAAAATAATACACTTCCGTTCTTGCTAAACTAATAAAAAAATGTAAATGAAAGTGTTATAGTTTACCAATGCAAATGATACGAAAAAATCCGATGAAATATATGAATTTTAACTTAAATAAAAATATTGATAAAGAAAAGAACACTAAAAGTGTAGAAATAAAACATAAATGGAAGGAGGAAAACCCCATCCAAGTAAATATAAAGGAAAATTTACAGAGAAATTTAAATTTGAAAAATAATTTACAACTATATGTCAAGTACTAATTTAAATAGTATCGGACTAAACAAATCATTATTTTTCATATATTTTAAGAATTAGATTTTATGAATTAGGGACTAAAATATATATTTTTGGTTTAGAATTTATGAATTAAGGTCTAAAATTTATAAATTAAAGCATAATATTATATTTTATTTATGATATACAGAAAATAGTGATAAATTAAAAATTAAGTTTTCTAATATGATTTAATTGTAATTCTATAATTTGGATATGATTTTCATATAAAAACGTAAATAAATATCTGCCAAGTGATATCAATTAATGCATTGCTTTAAAAGAATGATAAAATTTCTAGCTGATTATGAATAAACTTTTATTTTTTTAGGGCTAATTATTAATCTAGTTCATTTGAAGGGTCTATCAATATATTTGACCCACTTTGCTTACATCTCACCAAATTAGACACTTTCATCCACTTTGGATAAGAATACTCTTATTTCAATTTACTTTCCTCCTCAGACTCTCAACATTTTCTTCATCATCCCAAACCGATGAAAGCTGCATTACCACCAAGTCTTGGGAAAGAAAATACGGTGGTTTATAGAGAGAGAAGAGATTATGTTTGTAGAGAGAGAAAAGACAGTGGTTTATAGAGAGAATATATTATGTTTTGTTCAATCTTTGAATAATTAGTGTCTGCGGAAGAGAATTAGTATGGAAAGCTCAAAAAATGAGAAAGAAAAAAAATCTAACAATTGAACTGCTGTGATGTTGCATCTGCGACAAGAGTTGTGGCATTTGTGACGAAATACGATAAATGCGACAACAGTTGTCGCATTTGTGACAAAATGCGACAACTATTATCATATTGTGACGAAATGCGACAAATTTCGTCAAAAATACGACAACTGCTATCGCATTTGTGACGAAATGCGACAAATTTTATCACAAATGCAACAACAGTGGAGGAAAATGGAGCAAAATAAAGGAAAGTGGAGGAAACTGAAACGATACCATTACAGATGAAGAAAGAGGCAAAACCAGCAAGAAGAGCAAACATACAAGCTAAAAAACATACAATTTCTATGGGAAAGCTTCATTTGTTTTGTGTTTCCTTTCCAAAATTTAAAATACTTCAAGAAGAAGAAGAAGAAGAAGAAGAAGTCAAATGGAACTAGGGATATATTTGTCCAAAATTGATGAAAATGTCTAATTTGATTTGGTAAGATAGAAGCACAGTGGGTCAAATATGTTAATGAAACCGTTCAGTTGGGAAATATGGTTTTTATTGTCATATTATTAATATTTCAATCACATGTTTAACTACATTTTTTAATGAAAATATGTACATCATTTCATAGATAAAAACATAACAAGTGCAATAAAAAAAAGTAAGGAATAAAACCTTATATAAATACAGACTATGTCTAGTAGAAAATCCAAAAAGGTAAGAAAATGGCTAAAAAAAAGCAAAATAAATCATGAAATAAGTGCTCTCCACATTTTTCACAAATCTTTAGGAGATGTCTCCTTCAACACATTAATTTTTAAACTGTGGAGTAAGAGGTAACCTGATAGTACTGCCAACTTTCCTTTGAAGTGTACTCCAATCTTTATTTTTCATACTACTAGGCTTCTCTTCTTCTAGTGCGACCTCAACTAAATAAACTTGAAATCGTGCTCTACCATGATATGAAATTGCTCTTTCCGTCAAAGAGCAAAACCTTATACTTGAAGATTGTAGAACTTCTCTACAACTCTACTAATTCTCTTTCTCTAATATCCTCTCTATACAGAACCACGCTCTGATACCACTTTGTTGCGGCCAAACAAACAATAATACCACACAAAGTAGTAATAGAGAAAAGAGAAAAAGATGGAAAACCTTTTCAATAAGAATAAAAACCACGGGACCCTTAAGCCACTTGAATCTCCACTATAAAACGCTTACAACCTTTTCCACAGACAAAACTGTAAAACTCCTTTCAAACTCACAAACTCAAAGCCCAAGTTAAACTCGTCAACTAGTATTGAGATTGCTACATATTCAAATAAAGACCTAAAACCTATTTATAAGGGAACACCTAACCGAGAATTCCACATTTTTACAACATGGGATTTAGAATGATATCCTATAGATAACTCTTAAGAGCATCTCCAACAGCCTCTTAAATTGGCTCGTTAAAATTTGAGGAGGGAGAATAAAAAACCAGCTCCAACATCCTCTTAGTGGCTCCTCAAATCACTAAGAGCCTCTTCATCCCCTCTATTAATAGAGAGTCTCTCTCCACCTCTTAGTGCTTCCTAACTTCATTTTTTATTAATAATTTATTATTGATGAGTCTCTCTATTCACACTATTGGTAATGTAAAAATAAATAATAATAAATAAGGAGTGAATATAAAGAGTATTGTTGGAGATGATATATCTTAGCCACTCTTAAATCACTAAAAGTCAATTATTTATATTATTTTTAAAAATTTCACTACAAGTCTCTTGGGCTTAAAATCAATCTTAAAATCAATCTTAAACCTTCATAGTTAGTGGATTTAGCCGAGGAATGGGAAAGAATGGTTAAGAATCTGGATCTCCTCTCTCATCTCCGTTTCCAGGTCTATATTCCGCCTTTCCTTCCTTACCTTTCTTCCGAATAGGAACCCTCTTCTATTCTCGACCCGGAATCCGGCATGAAGAAAGCGCTGATAGCTTGTAGTGAACAGCCCCCTTATGAAAGCAAGCGAAAGCAGGTGCGGTGCCATCCTCCGCTCTTTGGTTACTGCCCGCCCTGTTTGGTCGTCAGTCTATTGCTAGCCATTGGACATTACACGGCAAATAAAAAGCATGCCCACGTCTTTTTACCCAATAAGTAAGCAGAAAAGATAGGTTTTGAATCGGTAAAAGTAATTGATCTTTCCGAATGAATTAGTTGGTACTAGAAATGTTAGAAAACGAATGGTATGATCCCTCCGTCGCCCCAGAATGAAAGGGGCGCCCCCTTTCATTTTGTGATCCTTGCCTAGCGATCCGGCTCCTATGCTGCATTCGATCCATCTGTCCCATCACCAGAGGCGGAAGGGCTGTTGCACAAAATGTATTTCTAAGTAATTGCCCCTTCGCAGGATAAGAACTTGTTTTTCCAGAATCAGTTTGAAGCGATCCCCTTTTGGTTGGTCCATAACTAGCAACTCACCGAGCAGCCGACCGAATACGAACGCTTGCAAAATCGTGTGGAAAACGCAAACCGCTAAAGCGTGAAACTCTCCCATCCCTACCCTATTACATGAGATTTCGCCACATCAGAAAAAGAGATTTAGTGGAATTTAAATCTTTGTCTTTTATGTCAGCTAATAGAAAGAAGTAGGTGTCTGCGAACAAGAGGCCTCCGTTGTTTATTTCAAGATATAGGCTGAATTGAACCAGCAGCGTGGATAGGGGAAAGCCTGTCCCACCATCATATAGTCCAATTCCTTTCCCGATTCGTAACCTGGAAAAGTGGGCGGAGGCGAGAAGAGAGGAGCCGTGGTGGTCCCCCCCGGACCGCCCGGATCCCATCAAAAGTCAAATTTACAGGTTGTTCGGTTCAAATCTCTTAAGCTTATTCTTTTGAATAAGCGGGTTTCATCAACCACCTTTGCCTAAAGGGTAGAAATTTCCGAGTACCTATCTTGGATGTTGGTACCGGCCTCCTGATGTGGACTGGTAGGTTTGGATCGAAATGGAATCCCGGTCGGATTCCTCAACCAGTGTAGGGTGAAGCAATGCAACTACAGGAAGAGCACCTATTGACAGAGAGGAATCAATCGTAGGAATTGGAGAGCCTTAAAGACGGATGGAAAACAAGAGTTTCTTTCTCTCCCGGGGGACTTACGCGGTGGTTGGAACAGAGACAGATTTGGTTGTGAATTCCAATGTATGCCCATTAAAGCAGTAAACGCTGGCAGGGAACGACCAATCATTGTAAGAGACTCAAACCTGTGAATAACCCTGTAACTCAAACTCATCTTGAGGCTCCGATTCACAAGCAGAAATGCTGAAGGATAAGGATTTCTTCAAAAAACAAAGATTATGATTTTAATAAATATTTCCGAACAGTTCTTCAAGTTTTGGGACTTCTCTCTGGTCTTCAGGAAAAAGACAGATTTAGAGCGCAAATCCAACTCACGGGATGCTGACATCAGCGAAATCTCAAATACGTATGCGCATCTGGCTTGACCACTACCTGGAATTTCCATTGTCAACGAATGGGCTACTGGCTGGGGCCTTCCACTACCCTATGCCGCTTTCTTGCTTGTCGGACGTTGAGAGGGTTAAGGTTTTCCTTTTCATTTGAGAGGTAGTGAGCTCGTGGAATGTGAGGAGAACTGAAGGAAGCCTTGAAAGATCCTATTATTCCCTGCCCAGGATAAAGAAAATAGAGAGAGGAATACAGCTTTCTTTACAGGGATGGACGTAAACTCGTAAGCTACCGAGGCCTCTTTGCCGCCTGAGCAACTAGGATAGGAAACCTAAATGCCGCGTGCACAGTTTGCTTGCATGCCGCCTTAGGCACATCTCTCTTTCTATTCTAACTATCAAAAAATTCCTGTGCGCAGCGCATTCATCTCTTGTCGGAATTTCTTTGACTTGCTGGCGTGACGTACGAGCTTGAGTAAGCCGGCAGGTAAAAAAGGCCTATTCCTTTGTTTGGGATTTCCCCAAGATCATTGCACTGGTCAGGGGTTAGTCTTCGAGGTGAGGCCCATCCACCTTTGATAACTCGTAGGACTTAGATAACGGGGTACATTGAAAGACCGGATCCGTAACGTCTTAGACCAGACAGAGGTGGCCCTATAAGACAGAGGTGGCCCGGCTAGAGGCACTGAATCGGCTAGAGGCACTGAATCTTGGGACCAAAGAGGGTTCCGTAGCGATCAGCAGCGTTACCGTACGAGGTCTTGAAAGTGAATCGTATTCCATGAATATGATATCTATCTCACGTCAGCTTTTTCTTTGAGAAGTTAGATAGAACCATCTTTCAACCCGAATGAATGAACCAGCGAAGAAAGGGGAGAAGAAAGAGGAGACTCTTTCAACAAGGCTACGAGTTCTCGCACGTCGAGAAGGGGGACGAACAGCTTTGATTGGATTTGATCTGGTAGATTGGATTCAAATTACATCCTTGTGCTCAGGACCTGGTCAAGCTTCAAGTTCCTTCTTTGCTTTTCTGATCTCATTGTGGACGCCTATTCTTGCAAGAGACGTGGCATAATTGCTAAAGAAGTTATTTCCCCCCCGGCATGAGAGTACGGTGTTGACCGCCGCTACCTATACTCAGTATACCCGGCGGAACATGGATACGTCTAAAGAAAAGAGTAGAGCGCAGCTGGAGCTGAATCTATTATAGGAGGCGAATGGATCTTCCCTGCCGCCCCGTACCCCGTACCAGGCATCTAAGAGGTTCAAGCGAGTAGGAGCGCGAGTAGGTTCTCGCTTTTCGTCTTGACTATTTGTGGTAGCAGCACCCGCACTGCGAAAAGCGGATAGATCAACTTTTGCCGAGTGTTTGGCTTTGAGGAAAAGGAATTGGAAGAAGCTGTTTTTATGCTTGCCCGGGGGGCGAGCTATAGAAGACCGAAGGGACCCGAAGGGCGAGCAATCCATCCCATGGCCTAAAAACCCTAATTTTAGCATAGCTGGCTTATTTAAAATCTCCTACAACGATAACTTGAGCCCGAGGGTAAGACTGCCTTAGAACCATACACCAGGGAGTACGGTACGGTCTAGCCCCAGTTGGGGTTCGTGGAAGGAGCATTGGCTTAGTCTTTATACTCTTGAACTTGCCCACAGAGCAAAAGACAACTTATCCGCCCAATCCTTGTACGTCTGAGTGGTTTTGGCACTTAAAGCACTTAGTAAAGTAGAACGAAAGGGGGTCCAACCCTAGTACGAGAGGACTGGGTTGGGCCGAAGTTTAAGAATAGGAAGTAGACTTTGTGAGTTTAGGAAGCAGCTTTTCTGGCTTTCTGGAAGAGAGGTGCCCGGGTCGAAATAAAACGGCAGTCATTCTTGCTTTTCTTCTTTGGTAACTGCTCTACTCGCCCTTCGGTTCTTCTTAGACTGACTTTACAAGTACGGGTATGCTCTGGGGGCTAAAAACCAGAATAGGCAGGCAGGCAGAAGGCCGAAGCTGCGAGTGAGAATTGTTGGCGATAAGGAATTCTTCTCGTTTTTTTCCACTGATGAGTATTCCACTTTCTTAGTTTACTTCTCGGTAAAAAAGCCGACAGTGCCTAATATCCTCGGATATCATCGGCCATCGTTCTCATTGTGGACCGAGGAGAAAGGAGGGATTCTTTCCTATCCAACTAATGAGAGTCGAGTGGAAGCCTTGATTTCGCTACGCTCAATAATAATCCAGAATAGCGGAAACCGGTTCGTTAGATGCTCTAAGAGTTGTTGTTAAATGTAATTAAATAAAATATAAATTTTTTTAAAAATTAGGAAACAATTGAAATTTTGTATTAAGTAGACATAATACTAAATGTATCGGTTAACAAGTACTCTGTGTTTCAAATTGTAATTATTAATTTAATTGACTTAACCAGTAGAGAATATGGTCCATACTATTTATTATTGACACATGAATTATGATTTTTTATAAATCTCTCCCACCTTCTTTCTCGATTCAATTTAATATAATTCTTTTTTATGCCAAAATTTCACCTTTTTAGTTTAAGTTTTATATTGTATGACATGATAAAAATCTAATAAAATATAGGTAAAAGATTGAATCTTTGTTAGATTCAATCATTATGTCATACTAAGCAACACCATTTTAAATTGATTTCTTTGTTTTCTTTTTAGTTTAAAATGATTGAATATTCATTCTCATAGCCTACTTTTGGGGATAAATTATAAAAAATCAAAAGAACTCATCCCTCAATAATAGTTTTACCATAAGGATGGAGAATTAGAAATAAAATAATAGATTAGGGGAGTATTTAAGAATATTCAGTTAAAAAGCAGTTGGAAAGAGGATTTGGATCTTTTTTAAAGCTTTTATTTGATTGCATAATTCAGAGTTAGGAGAGTGTACTTTTTGTGGGCAGGCATAGGCATCTCTCTGCTACAGAGAGTCACAGCGACCCCTTGTTGCAGAATGCGTACTTAAACATCTCTCTGCTCGGCCAAACTTGAATTGAAAACTCCATTTCTCTCTCTCTCTAATTTCTCTCTCTACACCATAGCTTTGAGACTGAAAAAGAAATAAAAGAGACTGACTTTGGATTAAATTAAAGTCGACAAAGTTTCTATCTTTTCTCTTATGTAAGCAAAAAATGTCGTCATTTTAGTGTGTTTGCATTTGATTTGATGAACACTTCATGGGAATATTTATGGGTTTTACTTTGTTTGCTGATTTTGTTCATAAGTAATCATGTTTTTGCATGCTAACACAGGCTTGGCTTTTTATAGCATTTATGTTGATTTTACTTTTTTCTGCTTCACTTTGAAGCTTTATTCCCAGAAAGTTTTGCACTTTCTTCCATCTTCTCTACCTGGGGTGGGGATTTTTCCTGCCTTTTCCTGTTCTTTAGATGGAGATCTTACATGGGTTTTGGCTATTTTTCCTTTTTTATCTTGTAGAAGCAGCCAGCAGCCGGGAAGAGGAAATTTATAGGATCTTTAAACTTCCCACAAGATCTTTCTCCTTGATTTTTTCAATTTTATGTAGTTGCATATCTATGTTTAATTCACTAAAAGTCGTCCAGCATTAGAATAATTTGAAGATCAGTCATATGTATCTATGTCTATGTCTATGTGTACTTGTGAGCATTCTTAATCTACATTGCATAGTTGTTTAAGTTGTTGAAAAATTCCCCTAAATTGAATTGGTTTGGATGTTTTAAAACAGTGATCTTGGAAATCCGTGGGAGGCCTGAGAAAGGATGCTTAGCCAGCTATGGTTTGCACTGCTAATGATTTATCAGCATGGAAGGATTTCCCCAAGGGCCTCAAGGTCCTTCTCCTTGACTTTCAGGAAGATAGCTCTTCTGCTGCTGAGATAAAGTCAAAGCTTGAAGCTATGGATTATATTGGTTAGAGATCTTTATTTCCTCCTTAGTTCTTCTCACCATTAAAGTATATTCATTTCTGTTTCCTGAATCAGAAACTTTTTTAAATTTCTTTTGCTCAACTTTATGTCCCTAAATGCACTTGATCCCCAATTCTTTTGCTTGTATTTATGTGATTCCCTTTTCCCACTTTGGGTCTTGAATTTAAATTGTCTCAAACTTAGAAATGGCACTCTTAAATCTATATATGGGAGATTAGGATCCGTTGTTTAATGCCCTAATATACCTTCAATAGAATATTTATAAGATGATCAATGCCTGATAAAGGAAATTATCCAGATAGCTAATAAATAAATGCAACTACAATTTAGAAACAAATTAGTTTAATCCTTTTGGTGTATTTACCAAAATTTGTACTCAGTCTTTTCTTAATGTTCTACAATTTGATTAGCTTCTACTTCTAGTGCCATTTTAACATCTTTTTGGCAACATTCTTTCTCTGATTAATCTTGGAAATTTTATAAATGAAAGCAGAATTTTTTGTTGATGTGATCCCACAATTATTGCATCATGAGATGTTGGTGGAACATTATTGCTTTAGTTATTCAAAGTGTAAAGGGAACTCTTTGATTGGTGCTTTATTCTCTATAATTAAACTTTCTTGCAAGTATTCTAACATTATGATGCTCTTTCAAGTTTATGTCTTCTACAATGAGAATGAAGCTTTGTTGGCAATTGCAGAGAATCCTGAAAGTTTCCATGTTGCTATTGTAGAGGTAATTACTGGAAACACTACATCTTCAATATCTTGCTTGACGTTATGCATTTGGCTATTCTATCTGCTAGTAATTACTTTGAGAATGTTATGAACCTTTTAAAGATTAGCCATTCATACATTTTGTTACCTTTTAAAGACTACTGTTATCTGAACTTCTGTAATGGTTATAAATAAATTTACCCCGAATCAATATGCTAAGAAGTTAAAACAGCCCAAGTATTAGTCTGTATATTTTTGGATAATCAATTGTTTTGTTGGAGTATTGTATTCACAGTATTTGTGAATACTCCATTTCAGTTCCTTTTGTCCAGTTGCATGGATTTTGAAATAAAATTGATTGATGAAAGCTTTCTTCATTCTATTGTTTAATGCGGATTTAGGTGAATACAGACAACAGCTCTGGAAGCTTCAAGTTCCTCGAAACTGCCAAAGACTTGCCTACCATTAGTAAGTTCAAATGCAAGACTTCAAATATCCTAGCCTTCTATCTGACATAAATTTTTCTCTATTCCTTTTCGAGGCTTTGTTAAATCAAGTATTTGTTGTGTTGTGTTCATAATAATTTACTACAATGTACTGAACAATCACAGAGAGAAGTTCACTAATTTCTAATGTTTGCGAATTGATGTTTTGTTTCAGTGACATCAAATGTTGATTGCCTGAGCACCATGATGAAGTGCATAGCGGTAAGGGTCTAGCCGGTTCTTTCAGTGGTTACAACACTTTGTTTACAGCTATTTCAGTTATGATTCCTGCGTTTCTAATGATTTATTGCAGCTTGGTGCTGTTGAGTTCCTTAGGAAACCCATCTCCGAAGACAAACTGAAGAATATATGGCAGCATGTGGTTCATAAGGTTTGTTCCTGCTCTACATTTCTATTATTTTTTTCTACAGAAATGATGCTTAGTAAAAGGAACTCTTGACTTAACTAGGCATGATCAGGCATTTAATGCAGGGGGAAGTGTCCTTTCTGAATCACTAAAACCTGTCAAAGATTTTGTAGCTTCGACGCTGCAGCTTGAAGTGGATACTGAAGTTTGCATGGATGACACAATGGAGGAAGTAAAAATTGCATCTCCTGTTCATGAAAGTGGTCAAGAGCAGACACCACCAGGTAGTGATAAGTACCCAGCTCCTTCCACCCCACAATTAAAACAAGGATTACGGTTATTGGATGATGGGGATTGCCAAGATCATACTAATTCCTCATTAGATAAAGAGTGTGGAGAGCAAGAGGGAGAATCTAAATCCGTCGAAACTACTTTTGCGATGACTGAAGTGATTCAGCAGGTTGGCCATCATGAGAGCATGAG
Source organism: Euphorbia lathyris (assembly GCF_963576675.1). NCBI lineage: Eukaryota > Viridiplantae > Streptophyta > Magnoliopsida > Malpighiales > Euphorbiaceae > Euphorbia > Euphorbia lathyris. Next base: position 27,114,397 of record NC_088915.1, read on the forward strand.
TGAGACTGCAGTCAAGGAGGAGGATGACTCAGTTGATGGTCTGAAGAGTCCTAGTAACATATCAAGTCATCTGCAAATCGAAGACAAGCTCAGTATTCCTGATAAGAGTGCTGAAAACCCAATCAAAGGTTCTGGTCTTCCTCATTCTGGCACGACCAGAGCTAGTCGAAAGAAAACAAAGGTATTGAGGTTACCTGTGGTGGAATGGTACTTTGGTTTTTCTGGATCTCTTGTAAATGACAACTCTTATTGACTCTTCAAATATCTTTCTCCTTAGCACTTGCTGCTTCGGATACTTAATGAGTGATAATTAGTCTAATCTGTTGGTAAAATTGTAGAAATTTTAGAACAAGCACATCTTGTTCCTTCCATTTATCCACCCCCCATTGCTAGACGTTTCCATTCTTGTTGATATCTGACTGTTCCATCATTCATCCTAAATGGATAATAATCTCATTGCAAGAAGGGCGTCTTTACATATATGTGGCGGAAGTGGTTCCTAATTTGGATGAGGTGAATCCATTATCTAACTGATTGTTATGTTGTATGGGCTTCAGGTAGACTGGACGCCTGAACTTCACAAAAAATTTGTTCAGGCAGTGGAGCAACTAGGCGTGGATCAAGCAATCCCTTCAAGAATACTAGAGCTGATGAAAGTGGAAGGCTTGACAAGGCATAATGTAGCAAGTCATCTCCAGGTCAGTAGTAGAAACTTGCTTCCGATGACTTCTTTTGTTAGCTCCTGTTTATTTCATTGATGAAAGTCTAATGATATATTGTTTGATCTCAAGCCTAGTAAATGACTGTTATTGGTGTGTTCCCCCTAAAATAAAGGGCTCTACTGTGTAGTGTATACTCTCTAGAATATATAGAAGCATTAAATTTATGCTTGTAGCTAATATTTAGAAGCTTTGTTTCTTTCAAACCAGAAATACCGAATGCATAGGAGGCATATCCTTCCCAAGGAAGACGACCGGAGATGGCTACAACAAGGAGATCAAATTCAAAAGAGTTATTATCCACCACATAAACCTATAATGGCCTACCCTCCTCCTTACCACTCAAATCAGACTTACCCATACAGTCCAGTTTATCCTATGTGGGGAGCAACTGGGAGTCACCCAGGTGGCGTCCAAATGTGGGGACCGCCCGGGTATCCTCCATGGCCACCAACAGAAAGTTGGCATTGGAAACCCTATCCAGGGGTAACTCTTTGTACATGAAACATATATGAAACTCTATGGCCTCAGCATTTCATATAGAACTTTGAAAACACATTGTTTTTCATGTTTCAGATGCAAGCAGATGCTTGGGGATGCCCTGTCATGCCACCACCACCACAAAATCCTTATTTCCCCCCACCTCAAGTAAGTAATTCATCATGTTCACATAATCTGGTTCTGGCCTTCTATGGATGCAAATCTAAAGGTACGTGTATTATCGAAAATGCAGAATGTAATGGGGTTTCACAATAGTAGCAGCGCCAATGACATCTGGAATGCGCCACAAAATCCGTTCGACCAACATCCTGTAACAAACCATACTTTACTCAATACACTAATGCTCTTCATTTCAGTTGTAGAATTGGTTCATATGATAATGTATATGCTGCTCATCAATCCTTTAAAGGTTATATATAGCAGTAATTGTTTCATCATTGACAATATATCTAGGAGCTACTGTCCACTCAAGCAACAGCTTGTTGGTAGTGGAATAGATTACATTTATTGAAATAGAATTGAGGAGAGTTTAAATGTGAAATGTTTATGATGGAGAATGTTATATATGCAGGCACAGGAAGTGATTGATAAGGCAGTGAAAGAAGCAATGAGCAAGCCATGGTTACCATTGCCATTAGGACTAAAGGCACCTGCAACAGAGAGTGTACTAGCTGAACTGTCAAGGCAAGGGATATCCAGAGTCCCCCCACAAAATCTCAACGGCTTTAAATCAGTCTGAGATAAGCACAAGCACAGATGGATGTCCTTGTGATGAATCATTTCATATGATCCATCAATAAAAAAAGGGGGGGATATGTGGGGGCCAATGCAAGGATATAGTCAGAACACAGAAAGATCTTGTGATACCTTTTTGCCCCCCACCACCTGGCTGGATGGATGTACTAGCTAGCAACAAGAGCGGATAGAAGAGAACCACGTAGGTTGATTTTGCACCTCAAGTAGAAGTTGTGGTTGTAAATACTAAATAGTGAGAGAAAGAGAGGAGGAGTTGGTATTTTGAAATAATGGAGGGAAGTGGTGGGTGGTGGGGTTAGAGGGGGTTGACGATAATGTTGTTGCCACAGGAACTTTGTGAATAAAGTTTGACATGGAATCAATATCTCGTTGGATGGATGCCATCTCCTTTCTATCCTTAATACCACTATTTATAAACTTATCTTTTTGTAGTAACCTGGGGGCGTTTTGATTACTCATTTTTTTCTCCTGTTGTTTGCTTTTTCATGTTAAATTCCTTTTTTTTTTTTTTGAAAATCAGCTTTTTCCAACTGTAAATAGCAAACTGAAACAACAAATAACAGTAAACCAAATGAGTCCTTAATTATACTTATAGCACAAAATCACACAAATTTAGAACACATTAAAACAAAAATTTAAGGAAATGTTAAAAAAAAAATTGATATCAGTTTAAAAACATTAAAATGCAATTTCAACCAATGACACATTCTGAAATCCACATTAAAGTAGAATAAGTCAACCGTAATTTTCAAGAAAATCATTAAACAAGTTTCAAATGCTTTTCCAAAAAAAATGGCAATATAATGTATTTTAATTTCATTTACAAAATAAATTTATGAGCAAAATACCAGATATTGAAGCACAGAAAAATATCAGAGGAAATTAGAGAATAATCACAAAAGGAAGCTCAATAATTGCTTCATTCTCATTAATGGAAAAAGGAGCCTTACTAAGAAATATAAAGGAGACAATAAAAACAAGAAAGGATAACCACCTCACTATCAGACAAAACACATGTCTGGATAGTGAGGATAACAACAGTACAAAAGGAAAAATACAAACTAGTACTGAGAAACAAACAAAAGAAATGAAAGAGCTGAATTGGTCCTTAATACTCCCCCTCAAGCTGTGGAGGAAGGAATTGCTCCTAGCTTGGAAACATGATGATTGTGTTGAGCAACTGTAAGAACTTTGGTGAAAACATCTGCAACCTATTCAGCAGAAGACACATAAGCGGGGGTGATAGTGCCTGCCTTAACTTGATCACGAACATAGTGACAATCGATCTCAATATGCTTGGTGCGTTCATGAAGAACAAGGTTGGCGGCAATTGAGAGAGCTGCTTGATTGTCACACTTGAGCACAGTTGGAGGAAGTTTGGAAAAACCAAGGTCCTTAAGAAGAGCTGAAAGCCAAGTGATTTCACAGGTTGTAAGTGCCATAGCACGATATTCAGCCTCAGCAGAGGAGCGAGCTACAATAGGCTGTTTCTTGGCTTTCCAGGAAACAGGGGAGTCACCAAAGAAGATGCAAAAACCAGTGGTGGATCTTCTGATGATTGGACAACTAGCCCAGTCACTATCACAGTAAGCAGTTAAAGAAGCAGCAGAAGAGGATGCAAGCAAAATGCCCTGAGACAATGTCCCTGCAAGGTAACGCAAAATACGCTTTGCAGCTTGCATATGAATAGATGTAGGACAGTGAAGAAACTGACTAAGCAGTTGAACAGGGAAGGTTATGTCTGGCCGAGTGATGGTTAAATAGATAAGTTTGCCTATGAGTCTCTGATATATAGAAGAGTCTGGCAATGGAGTTCCTTTTTCAGGGGTCGGTTTTAGATTACTTTCCATAAGAAGCTTAAGAGGTTTGCAATGAGTCATATCAAACTCATAAAGAATATCTTGGACATATTTCTTTTGTGAGACAAAGAAGCCAGAGGAGGATCTGTCTATTTCAAGGCCAAGGAAGTATCTTAAAGGACCCAAGTCTTTCATCTGAAAGGTTTGAGAATGCATGAGCTTAAGATGATCAATTGAAGTAAGGCTGTTTCCTGTAATCAACAAGTCATCGACATACACCAAAACAATAGTAATAGACTGTGAATCATGATTGATGAACAAACTATAATCAGATTTGGATTGAAAGAAGCCCAAAGTGATAAGAGTGGTCGATAGCTTTGCAAACCATTGTCTTGGTGCTTGTTTAAGCCCATAGAGGGATTTTTTGAGCTTGCATACAAGATTAGACTTGTGTTGAACAGAGGGGACAAAAGATGTTACCTGACTTATGTATCCAGGAGGAAAAAGCATATAGACATTTTCGAGCAGATCACCATGCAGAAATGCGTTGGTGACATCCATCTGGAAAGCATACCAATCTTCTACAGCTGCAACAGCCAACAAGGTCTTTACTATAGTCATTTTTGCCACAGGAGCAAAAGTCTCTGCATAGTCTTCCCCATATTTCTATCTACAACCTAAAATAACAAGTATAGACTTGTATCTTTCAACAAATCCATCAGGATTATATTTTGGTTTGAACAGCCATTTACACCCAATAGCAATTTTCCTAGCAGATAAGGTTGTGATATCCCATGTATCATTGGCTTCAAGAGCGTCAAGCTCAGTATTCATAGCTGCAACCCAATGAGAGTGTTGAACAGCTTCTTTAAAGTAAATAGGGTCAAAATTATTGGTAAGATGAGCAAGAAAACAGTGAAAGTATAGGTAACATTTGAAATATGAGGAGCATTGTAGTGCTTTAGCCAGACAGGAGGAACATGAGTTCTAGTAGATCTCCCGACTAGTAAAGAAGCAGGCAAAGGAGAGGGTATATCAGATAATGAAGCAGAAGAGGGTGAGATTGGAGAAGTAGGTGCAGGAGATAACGTAGTGGGGGCTGAAATAGGAGATGATATAGTGGGAGGTGATGGTTGAGGAGGTGGAGAAACAGGTTCACTAGGAAGATGAGATACAGATTATAAGTCATCATAAAGCTGAGGTTGGGGCACAAAATGAGTTAAAGCAGGAATAGGATGCATGTAGGAAGTTGTTGATTTAGAGTGAAAGGGAAATATGGATTCATGAAAGATTACATCTCTAGAGATAAATGTCTGAGATGTGAGTAAATTTAGTAATCTGTAGCCTTTTTGAGTGGAAGGATATCCTAAAAACACACAAGGGACACCCCTGGGAGACATTTTATCTGATGGAAAAGATGGGTTATAGGCAAAGGCAATACACCCAAAGACCCTTAAGTGATCATAGTTGGCGGGAGAATTGTGAAGGGCTTCACAGGGAGTGGAGTTATCAAGTACAGGAGTAGGCAGTCTATTGATCAAATGGACAGCAGTTAGGACACAATCACCCCAATGAGACAAGGGCAACCCAGCCTGAAAACGAAGAGCCCTCGCCATTTCCAATATATGCCTGTGCTTCCTCTCTACTTTGGCATTCTGTTGGGGTCTCCTAACACAGGATGTTTGATGCACAATACCATTTTTAGAAAAGAAGGATGAACATTGTGTGTCATCAAATTCTAAGGCATTGTCAGGCCTAAGATATTTGATTTTCTTGTGAAAGTGTGTTTGAGCATAGTTAAGAAAAGCTTCCAAAACAGACAGACTATCAGATTTGAGTTTCAGAAGATATACCCAAGTTGTTCTAGTGCAATCATCAATAATGGTCAAAAAATACATGTAATGCCCCCTAGTGGGAAACTTATAGGGCCCCCAAGTGTCAATATGAATCAATTCAAAGGGTTCACTAGCATGTGAAGAGCTTAAATCAAAGGGTTGTCTAGTAAACTTGGACATAGGACATGTCAAGCAAACCTTGGTATGATCCTTAATATGTTGTTGAATACACGAGATATGTTTTAAGTTTAGCAAGAGGAACATGCCCCAATCTGTTATGCCATAGTTCAATGGTAGATTTTTCTGTAGTTTTAGTGTCAACAGTGAGACAAATAGGAGATTGAATTTGAGACAGCCACGCATGAGGGATGGTAGGATCAGTAGTGTCTAACAGGTAATACAAGCCATTTTGAGCTTTTCCTATACCCACTATTTGTTTGGTTTCAGCAGCAATGATCACACAATGAGTGGAATAGAATTGTACCTCACAATTGTTATCTTGGATGAGCTTTTGCACAGAAAGAAGGTTGTGTTTGAAGAGTGGAACACAAAGCACATTCTTAAGTTGCAGTCCTGTAGGGAGAGCAATGTCACCAATATGAGAGATTACAGCTTGCTGTCCATTTGGGAGGTGAATGGGGGAAGCCTTTTGGACACCAATTGGTTGGATGAAATGTTGCAGATATGGAGTCATGTGGTCAGATGCACCTGAATCAATTATCCATTTCGTGAAGTTGGAAGAGGCAAATTGACATGTCAACATGCCTGAGAAGTGATGATCAATTTCCTCATCAGTTTCTGATTCCTTGTGTTGTAGTTGTAATTTAGGCATCAACTACATCAGTTGTTCTAGTTGTTGAGGTGTGAAGAGAAGCCTCGATGATTCTCCTGAACTGTGACTTT